>NW_025999924.1:3636087-3681076 GCF_001458135.2 Marmota marmota marmota | reverse complement strand
GCAAAAAAAAGAATGTCTATATTCTTAACTTGATTAAATTTTGTATGTGTTTTTTTTTTTAAGTTTTTTCATCTGATGCTAAAGCATGGGAATGTGCATAAAGAGTTAAGAGTAGCAGAAAAGACACTTTATGGTCTCCCTTCCCTACCACCACATCATTCACACTCTGAACCATGAACCAGTGACTACAAACTCCACAGACTCACTGATTTCCTTGAACCACTTCAACTTACACAAAGTTATTTGCAGGAATTTTAAAAAGCAGATTCAGAATAATATCTTGCATTTCAGTTATCCCAGGGCACATAGACCTTTATCCAACAACCATTGACTAATAGATTCAGTTTCTATGTGTCATTTGCCTTTTAGCAGTTGTTTTCCCAGCATTCTGGTCATATGCACCACACTGACATCCAGGGCAATGTAATTTCTGGTTTATTTTAAGATAAAATGCTAAGTTAAAAGCTCTATTCTGACTATGTAAATGATCTCTTGAGTGCCAACTGATTAGCATTTTTAAGGCAAAGATTTGGAAGGGATGGTATATTATGAACATTATACTTAGTGTGAAAGCAAATCATCTATTTGCGAAGGTTTTTATGGCATCAGTTTTTCTCTGCCCTATAAATTGTAAAGTTAAGAGATATGTTATTTATATATTTTTTTTGTCTTGATTCATACCAAGGAGTTCATTACTCATTTTATCAATCCATAATCCACTGGTAAAGGAACAAGGCAAGTCAGCATTTTAGCACAGAGCATCCTGCTTCCATCTAGTGGTCAAAGGATGACTGTGCACTCTAGGGAGTTTTAAAGGAATACAAGGCAAGCAAAAAGTCAAGCTGCTAATATTTCCTTAAAAAATAGAACCCAAGCCCTGCATGCAGATTTTAAAATTCTAACAACTATTAATAAGGCTTATCTATAATTTCCCCAAAAGTCCATAGCAAATCTCTCCTTCTCAAACACTTGAGTTCCCACTTCCCACACACAGCAGATGATATTTTTACTCAAAGAGAAAATAGTAACCATCAAAAAGGAACATACTCCATGCCCAACCACCAGAGCAGCAAACTCATCTTCACTACACTTATTATTTCCATTTGTCCCCATTGCTACCTCTGGCAGATTCTTCCCCCTGTGCTTGGGGTCTCAGTCCTCACAAATTCAGCCTCATCCATTATCCCCTTATTATTTTCTTCTTTGCCAAATCCTTTCCATACAATTTAAGTGATATCAATTATTTTTCACTGTAAAAAAGATCCCCTGCAATCCCTAATTCTCGGTCCAGATACTTCCAACTTCCTCTTCATCCTGAACCTATTTTTTTGGAAAAATAAAAACTTATTTATATCCACTATCTCAATTTTCCCTTCATACTTACACCTGAACCTACCTCAATCTTATTTCTCTACCCCCACAATTGAAACACCAAATGACTTGTGTTTCAGTACATACAATGAACATTTCCAAAACTGTTGGTCTCTCCCTCCTTTCTGAAACAATCCTTTCCCTTGGTTGTCATAGGATCTAATTTTCTCACTTTCTCCTTATTCTCTGTTCACTTTGTTTCTTTTTCATCCTCTTCCTCGCCCTCCCTTTACATGTTGGTGTTTCTTTGGACTGGAATGGGCTCTTCTGTTCTCCTAATCCTATTCACCTTACAGTCGATTTTAGTGGCGTAAGTAACTTCCATGACTCTCTGTGGATGGACAATTCCAATCAGCTTCTCTGGTTTATACTTGTCTCCTGAACTCCACATATTTCCTGCATACCTGGCTCCTGGAGAGATCCACCTGGACCTCAAGCATAACCATAGAACTCTTCCTCTTCTGGTATTTCCTTTTGCTGGATTCCATCTACCTGGATGCCTTATTTTGAGTCTTGCCAACAATCCTAACTGCTTCCTCAACCTTGTCTCCTACAGCCTGTCAATTTCCAAGCCATGTAGACCTAACTCTTAACCATTTATCTCACATGAGTTCACTTTTCTCCATGACTAGTGCCATGGATCTGCTCGTAATACACCATCATCTGCCATACTCTTCTAAATGGTTCCCCTCTCCTTTCCAAACAATTCTACATAATGCAACCACTGACTTCATAAAACACAAATGAATATGCCATTCCACTGTTTTGTCATCCAATCAGCTTGGGTTCAGAATCCTCAAATCTTGCAAGTCTTCCCGGTATTCTTGCCTTTTCTTCCTTTCTCTCTCTGTTGTACTTCATCTTCTAGTTGGCCATATCTTTAGATCCTAAAATGTGCCTCATTTTCTCTTCCCTTGCACACTATCTAGAATATTCTTCATGGATAGATTTCTATTCATACTAAGCTTTTAGCCTACATTTTTCTGTATTGGGTCAACTTTGTTGACTACTTCTAATATAGTGTTTCTTTCTACCACTCTTATTAGAGCTTTATCAAACAGTATCCAACTAAGGAAAGAGATATGATGTTTATACAAAAAGGAATGAATTTAATAGATATAATTCATTAAACTAGTGATGGAAGAATTGAGGCGCCAAACAAGAAACTGGAGGAAGCTACCCAGAGATTAAGAATAACAGGAAGCCAATACTATCCCTGGTCTGGAGGAAAAAAAAAAGAGGGCTGATATTTCCAAGGCTTGGGGTCACCTGGTTGAGGAGGGAGTCATGAAGGAGACACAGATACTGCTTGATATTTCTCTGCTCAATCAGAAAGAGGGAAACACTCTGATTTTCTCTTTCTCTCTTTCTCCAATGCCCACCAGTAACTCCAGTGTGCTGAATCTATCTAGCAATCAATAGACAAGGAAGCCTAGAAACCACAGTCTTCAGAGTTAGCCCCAGATAATAAAGGACAGAGAGGAAGGGCAAGATATGGACCTGAGAATAAAATGTCCAAAGACCAGCATGAAAATACCAATCACATTTATTGTCATTGCTTGCTAAGATTTTCCCATCCACTTCAAATTGCAAGATCCCTTAGTGCAAGGACTATGGTATATGGCTTATAAGATTTTGTCTTTTAAATAACAAAGGAACAAATACTTAAAAATCATTTGGTAAAAATTGGCTGAAATGAGGAAATGAACACAGTATCATTGTCCATGTGTCAGAAAGGGAGAATAAGGACCAAACAGGACAGATATCAGCCTAGATTCCCAGAGTCAGGAGGAGGTGAACCTTTGATTTGAGTTTGGTTTATCAGAGTTAATACTCTAATTAAAATATTATCTTGACTTTGTGATCTCATTTTTTTTGTCCTTTTAGTGCTGGGGATCAAACCCAGGGCCTTGTGCATGCAAGGCAAGCACTGTAGCAACTGAGCTATATCCAGCCCTGTAATCTCATTTTTATTATTTGGCTTTCTGATGTAATTTATCATAATGCACTGATTTTAAAAATAGCCATTCTATGGTGGTTCTGATTGTTGAGGTGGCTTCTTTTGTTTCTTAACATTTGGTCATCCAGACCAACATTTCTTAAGCATTTAATAACTTTGACTAAGCCAAAAACACTTTGTGAAAAGAAACTATGAATTTTGTCCATCATTGTATTAACAGAACTGGCTGCATGGCTTGTATGTAATGAGCATAATAGGCCTTCAATATAAGTTGGCAAATGAATCATTGTGCAAGTTTTAAATGCATAAGTAAGCAGGTTTTGACTGCTTAAGAAAGAGAAAGAGAACTCTTGAAATTAAGGAAGCCACAGTGAAAGTTCACTGAAAAGGGTCTACAAATTAATCAAGAGAAAGTGAATCTGGTTTATCAGAGTTTATACTCTAATTAAAATATTAGAAGACGTGTCACTGAAACAAGGCAGGCACCACTTGCTGTTTCCTGAATCCAGACTCTTCCTTCCCCTCAGTTCTTTGTGACTGGAATCCCTAACCCTTCCATGATGACCACACTGCTTTGCATACTTAAAAATACATATATATATATATATAATTGGTTAAGCAAGGGAAGAAAAATAAATAAAACAGACTAGAATCTTGTTAATCTATAACTATTTTGAACATGGTAAATAATCTCTCTGCTGAAATAAAATGAAAATGCATAAAAGGACTTTTGTTTGTATGTTTTTGGTGGTGGTGCTAGGGATTGAACCCAGGGTTTTGTACATGAGAGGCAAGCACTCTACCAACTGAGCTATATCCCCAGTCCCCATGAATGCAGGAAATTTAAGTGGTATTGCTCTGTCTGTTTTAATTCTAATACTGCAAAGAAATATGATTTCTCCCACTTACATGACACTTTTTTGGGATGATTACATCATCTTTTGCCAATATTATGTATTATTGACAATGCAAAAAGATAATTGGCATGAGATATAGTGGTAAGTTAGATAAATTATAAAGTTTTCTGCTAATAAAAGTTTCATTTTTTTTAATTCAATGACTTAATGTATATTTTGCTTTATTATTGAATTTATAATTAATAAATATTCAATGCTTACTATGTACCTTAGGATACAAACCATTCTCTAATGATTCTCTTAATTTCACTCTTTTGTTGTTATCAAAGCAGAAATCTTATTTAGTTCATCTGTAAGTATTGTGAGAAAAAATGTGTTTAAGTTTAAATACTATTGATTTTTAAAACCACGTTAAAATTTAAAAGGGTTCATTTGGGGAGAATCTTTCTGATAGGTAAGTTGTCCTTACAAAATACAAGATGGAATGCTAGAGACTTTTTCTAAATTTTCAGTAATATTTACCAGTCTTAGGTTATGTTTATTCAAGCTTCAAATCCACTGGTTCTCAACTCTGGTTGTGCCTTGGCTTAAAAGCTAACCCTGACAGTTCAGTAGATTCAAAGTCTCTCCAAATGGAGCCAGGCATCACTATTTTAACATTACCCAGGTGAAACTAAGGTACACACAGGGTTTCAGTCTAACAGGAATTTGAGACACGTTGATTATCACATGATTCTAGAACACTGAAATCACACCACAGGTAAACTACCAAGTACAGTACTCCGAAGCCTGAGATTAAATTTTGGCCCTAGATTTAATTAACGTTATGAGTCTAATTGGGCACCAATTAATAACATTTTAGCTACAGAATGAAGTTAACTCAGTTCGGTAATCATAGATCTTTAACCATCTGACAAAGTTAGAGACACACTCCTTAGAATATTGAATGTTTCTACATCACTGGGGGTACAGTTTCCCAGAGCATCCCTAGGCCATGTGAAGCCAACCATTGCTTTCTCTAATGCACAAGGAGGAGATGCCTTGCTACAGCACAATAAAGATAGTAACTGAATTATAATCAGGTATGTCTTCGCCCTCAAAAGGGAGGAACCAGAGCCTCCACCCAGACTCTATGCTGTTGTGTACACAAGCTCTGCCAAGGTATGTGACCACACCAAGAAACACGCTAGCTCACCAGGTGGGAAGGGAAGCTGTAATTCAAGCAAACCTAGGAACAAACCTACTCTGCTATTATGAGCTACTCTTAAATATCTAGAGGAAAGTACTGCTTTGTTCTGTTTGCAACTTCATAGATACAGCAACACATATTCACACAGTCAAGAAATCTTGGGTTACAAGAACTTTGTGGGAAAGCATGTAGTAAATTTCCATTTCAGTAAAATTCCCATTTACTCACAAGAACTAAAAACCTCAATATGTATATAAAAATCTTTTAGAAATAGTTACCTAAGGGTAGGAGAGGGAGGGAAGATGACAAATATGTATTTTACCTAAGTCTTTCATTTCTGTGGTATCTGGATTATTTTACAAAAGGTTGTAATATTTATATAACCAAGACAAATAAAATAAACATTTTAAAAATGTAAAACTGCTTAAGTTCTTTTTGGACACAGTTTTAAAACTGGTTTCCTAAGGGATGCTATTAAATAGAGTCATTTGATAATTAAGAAATTGTTTTCTAAGCTGTTTGGGCTGCTCACTAGGTCAAAATGTTTTCTTTTGCTGGCCTTCAGTTTAGCTATGAGCAGTGCAGGATGATATAAACCTGAATAACATGCAAACTGAACTTCATATTTTTGCATATATTTTCCTTTCAGTTGTCTACCTGCCTGATTTTTTCAGTGTAGTTAAAATGTTACAATTGGTTTGTTTGTGGAGGCCTCAGCTAATCATTGCCTCAGAGAAAACTAGGCTTTTCCCCATGGATGATTATTTAGATCTCCAATTTACTTTTTTCTAATATGCCATCTGATAAATTGGACAGACTTTTTTTCCTGAAATCTGGAGTTTTTATCCAATAGACTCTCAGTAGAAAGTGAAGCTTCCCACTCATAATCTTATCAGTTTCCTATATCTCATCCATTTTAACAGTTTTTGTGGAAAAGTAGATTGTTTAGAATTTAATGCATACACAGTATTTTTAGAATTTAACATACACAGTATTTTGTTAACAAGGGGACTGGCCAGTTTGGCATTTTGAAGCTGTCATTTTTAAGAGGTTAGTTAGTTTGTGAGGATCAGATCAAGTAACGGAGGCAGATAATGTAAGGTAGTATTAACAAAATTGTTCAGAATGATCAAATCAATGCATCAGTTGAATGGTTATTTCATATTTGATCATTCTTTTTCTAATGGTAAACAGAAGAAAGAAAAGAAAAATACTTCAGAGACTAGCAAATAGAACCACTAGATTAAATTATCTTCAATTCCCCTCCTCTTTTTAATCTTAGCTATTATGTCATCCTCCAATGGTGTTACTTAGCAAAAACTGCCTTGAATTCTACTGTTTTGTCTTGGCAAGATGAGCTGGTGTTTCTAGATGGCACGAGAGTATTAAGGTACATCTGCTCCTGAGACTGTCTTCAGCACATGAGCATAGTTCTGAACATCCTGGGATTTTTTGTGAGAGTCAAACTAGTAAAATGTCATTTTATCATTTAACGGGTTTTTAAAAAAAAATTTTCATGTATGATGAAGCCAGTCTTGTCAAGCAGATCAATTTTCTTCCTAAACCTAAAAAATATATCACCAGAAACACACTTTTTCTGTCCATAGTTGAAATGCACTTGTAAATGTTTGACTTGTTGGTCTACATTCTACATGAATTCTACTAAATAGGGCAGAGAAGAAATAGGAGCTGGGTTGTTACACCAAAGATTTATCTCCAGGTATAAACTTTTCATTGATGCTATATTTAACAGTTGGAAAAAAAATCCCACATCTTTCATATATGAAGTTGACTAAGATGCCATAACAGTATTTTGAAACAAAGGGAGTGCCATGAGTAAGGGGAAAGATAAATTTTAATAAGGCAATTATAAACATCTGCAGGCCATTTTTTTTCTTGTTACTAAGTATTTATTTAAACTTCATACTCAGAATGCCTACATTCATTACATATGTTCTCTTAAGCAATTATAAGAACTAAGGTCTCCTTGGTTAGTCATTAAATTCAAAGAGTATTTATTTTATACCCAGAGGCCACAGAGCAAGGTTAACATGGGGGCCTCTCATTAGGAGCTGGACGAACTGCATTATTAATTAGATGATGTAAATTGGCGGGTTGGAGAAGATGACGGAGTTGAAGTGATAGAACCAGGATGCACTCACAGTATAGTGATACATAGATTTTGTTGTGGAAACATATTAACCAGGGAATGCTACAACAGCCTACACTTCTGATATGAATCTTCATTGATTACGGTATTATCATTTCAAATGGTTAGCACAGAAAGTGTCAAGAAGAAATGGAATGTGAAGTTAAATTAATTCACATCCATTCCATCTCCAAGTAAGGTTACTTGCCAGTGAAACAAGTTATAAGGTTCACATTATTAAAATCTATGACTGGGGTTGGGGATGTAACTCAGGGGTAGAACATTTGCCTATCATGCCAGAGGCCCTGGGTTACAGCCCCAATACCACACACACACAAAAATAAATAAATAAATAAATAAATAAATAAATAAATAAATAAAATGAAATCCATGATTAGTGCCCATCTGGGACTAGCAGTCCCAGCACTGAATCACATACTCATTCAGCTGTCTCTGAAAACAGGTGGGCATGAGTTCATCTCTAAAAGCAGAGGCAATCCAATGGATTTGTAATGAGTATTCTGTTGTTTGACTTTTCTAAAAGACAATGAAAGTGCTCAGAGACATTAACAGAGAATTTTTATAAAAATTTTAATTAGGTATATGTGACAGCAAAATGCATTTTGATTCATTGTACGCAATTGCAGCACAAACAGATTTTTGTCAGGAAATTTTTCTGTTAATTGGGTCAAATTAGCAGCTGCACTTGGGTGTTTAAATCAACATTTCTTTTTAATTGTCACTGATTTAGAACACAGAATATATTGGGATCTTAAAGAATCTCAGGTTACTCTGGAAGCATATGTGCAAAGATGGTTAAAAAAAAACCCCACAACTATAAGGTGGGGAAAATCTATGTATTTCCTACAAATATACATACTTCTGAATTTTTATCTTTGGGCCAAAGTGGCGGAGAAAAATATTTCCAAAATACAGGTTTAAATATATGTGAACCTCACTTTCGCACCCACTAAAGCCTTTTATTGTCTTCCCATCATTTTTAGCCTAAAAGATGAACTCCTTAATACTGTCTGAGTTTCTGGCTCAGCTGATCTACCCTTCTCTTTCGCCTCATCTCAAATTATTTTTCCATTTAGCTCTCTGGGTCCCAGCCTCAAGCAGTCTTCTTTAAGTAAACTGTACTCTTCATACTCTTTCCCACATCAGGATTTTGCTGTTATTCCATGATAGCCATCCTTTTTATTTCATAATTCTGTTTCTCCCCTTCCACCATCATTGCCCTGTTATCACTGGAACACATGCACATACACATGCATATATACATGGATGCAGTCATACCCTCAAACTCCACTCATTGCTCCATGTTAAGAGAAATATTTGCTGACATATCCCACATACCCTTTAAGAAGACAGGTCTCCGTGTTGCAAAATCTTCTAGCACTGAAAGTAGTTACTTCATCACAATTATTGCTTTTATTTTACATCATTGGAGAGTGGGCAGGATTTTATTTTAAAGCACAGAAAGTACATTGGAATGCAGGTTCCAGAAATTATGGAAAATAGAATACAAGAAACACTGAAGAAAGTCATGTAAACAGAACCAGCATTTTTAGTGTTGAAAGTTTAATCAGATAATTATCTTACATTTATATTGGAGTGTGCATAATTAGAGCTTATATTAAAATGTGCAAAATTGGAATTATTAGCAGACAGTTAAGCATGATTTTAGAACTTAAAACATGATTTCTGGAACTAAAATTTCAGTTCCAGAATACTCAATCTATTCCCCTGGAATCATAAGTATGTTCACAATCTTCCCCTTCAAAGACCTGACTCTAGTAAATCATCCTTAATTAGATAATTATTTTCTACAAGCCCAGATTGTTTTCTGTGGTATGTGCCCTTTACTCTTTGACCTATTTGCAGAGGTCAGTGTTTCCTTTCACCAGATTGCCTCTGCTGCTGGAATGCTGAGGGGGTTCCCAGGAATGGAACAGAGACAGTTCACCTGCTTGCTGCCTGATCTGAAACATCTGACACAGTTTTAGTTTTTGTTTTTCCTATAAAAATAAGGGATCCAAAGTCAGCAAGAACTGAGGAAAGTGCCCTCATTTGGACTTTTTACTCTATTATTTTCAAGAAATAAATATACAGTGTTTAATATAATGTGTCCAGCCCTGTAGGTATGGTGACTAAAACAAATGGAATTTAAGATATGATTAGTTTTTATCTATGATGAACTTGTGTTCTATCTGGGGAAGACAGAATACACATGTCATAATTAGACAATGATTAAGTGAGAAGCTACAGTAAGGACTACTATGGGTTGAAGTATATACCCCCTAAACTCATAAGTTGAAGCGCTATCTCTTTGTACCTGAGAGTGTGACTATGCAGTCATGCTTCACTTAACAACAGAGACATTCTCTGAGAAGTATATCAATTGGTGATTTCATCCTGTGTACATCATAGAGTGCACTTACCCAACTAAGACAGCTATGATGTCACTTGGCAATATAGCCTCATGGGCCACTATAGTATATAAAGTGTTTCCTTGACAGAAAGATAATTGGAGATAGGATCTTGAATAAGGTCATTAGGGTGGGCCATAATCCAAAATAACTGGTATTCTTTTAAGAAAAGATTAGGACAGACACACAAAGAACAGGAGAAAATGGTAATCTATAAGTCAAAGACAGAGGATCAGCAGAAACCCATCCTGATGACTTCATCTTATACTTCCATCCTCCAGAACTCTAAGGGAATAAATTTCTATTATTTAAACTCTCAGTCTGTGGTGCTTCTTTTTGGCAGCTCCAGCAAATTAATACACTACCTTTATTCAAGAAATATTTTAGGGCAAGGATTAAACCAGTGTGTGTTAGAGCACTGGCAGAAGGTTCTGTGCAGGACCTGGGTCTGAGCTGGACTAGACAGAAACTAAGTGACAGACAGGCAGAGGGTTGATGCTCCAGGACAGTGGAAACTCAATAAGGTTAACTTTAATAAATAAATAATTTATCCACTGGTAAAATTCTCTAAAACCTTTAAATCTCTCCAGTTGTTGATTTTAAAGGTTAAACTATGCCTAATAATATATTTATTCATATACATTGCATAGTATTAATTTAAGTTAAAAAATGTGTTATTATTAAAAGAACTATGTTGATGTCAATAAGGATATACTATTTACCATATATGTTTAAATTTTGAACTCCATGGCCATATAAAAATGACTACTAATATAGGCAAAATTCCATGGATCATTATAAATACAATTGTATTCTGTATGATATTTCATATATATATGGGAGATGTTTATGTAAAATGAGAAAGAAGGGATCTATCCAAAATGGAGTAAATAAAATCTGAGTTCATTGGTATTTCTCTTATTTATCCAGATTCTATATATTTATTATCAAAAGCTTAAGGATTCTTCTGGGTAAAACATACCTATATTCATGATCACATGCTACTGACATTTTTAAAGATTATAGCTTCAGAGCTATACAAATAAAAATTAAATATAAAAATATTATTTTTTTTTCTATTTTAACTCCTTTCAGAGACACACAGACTTTAAAAATATCACTCATAGTGCACACATTTGTTTCCATTTGGAATTTTTTCAGAAAATATTTAAAACCTGCATTTAAGTGAATAATTTCCAGCCTGGGAAGGTGAGCCAGCTCAGCACCATAGGCTGTTCATCTAACCAGTGAGCAGGTGTGAATGAATATTTCATGAACATTCGTAGCATCTCTGTACATGCACAGTAACAATCCCAGCCCACCTCACCCTACCCCTATCTTCCCAAACTGCTAGTCCCTCCCTTAGAAAAAAAAGGGGTGTTTTAATGTCACTTAAAATTCTTACCAGTGTCAGGTAGTATTCATTCTTTACTGCATTGTCATCTTTTGGCTTTTGTTTATAAAAGCCATTTGTTCTACTGATCAGGCAGGAGCATTTTCTTTCAGCATTAAGGAATAGAAATACCAAAAGTACTTACCTAAAAAACAAACACAGAAAAAGAATTCAAGTGAATTCATGGGCACACTTGATTACTTGACAGTGCTGAGGTGGAGATACAGGTAATGTAGAACCTCTATAGGTGCTGAACCATGAGGCAAACAGAACACATAAATTGTGCCAAGGAATATGCATATGACCTGCACACTTTTCTGAAACTCAAGGGAACAAAGCCTTATTTATTTTTAAAAATGAATACATGAAGCAAAGTTTTGATTTTCTTTGGAATTTTCCTAACAATTTAAATTATCAAAAACTCTATTGGGGAAGTCTAATTTATCATTTCTTTCTGTGCAATAAAAGATTTTGTAAAACTGCTTACAATAATGTTTTCATCATTACAAACCGGAAGACCTTATAAACCTCTACATCAGAGCTTTCAATACTTCATATCCCAATAGCATAAAGAATGGACACGGATATGCTGTCATTGGTTGCTTATGAGGGAAATGAAGGGTATGCTAACAGCTATCTTCCTGACTATGAGGTCAGGGACCTCCCTTGATATGAGACATTGTCATGTTGGCAGAAGGGTCTGGTTTCTGAGACTTCGGGCACTATTAACATAGATGATATCAAAGCTTGCACACATGATAGGTGAAACATAGAACAGAGAAAAAATACTTCTATATGCATTTAGGAAAAGTTACATAAATCATCAATGGCACATGTCTAATTTTCATCTGTATGTCAGCTGGGTTTGTGTGTGGTGTCTTTGAAAGTCTGCTGATCACAGAAAGCCCTCTGACATAGAAAATGGCCTTAGAATAGCATTAGTAAGGGAGAGCTCTGGAATAGATCCTAGAAGGCACAAGAATACTAGGAGAAGAAGGCCATTTACTCTGTCAGTATTAAAAGCCAAGAAAAAGTTTCGTTAGAAGAAATGATTTCCCCATTCTTCATTTGACAGGCAAGAGACAAACGAGGGGAAAAGTTGCAAGAAGAGTGAAGCTCTGGGGAGAAGAGCAGAAGAGCACCCATTTACAAAGGGGAGCGAGCATCTATGTTTGAATGGCAGTGACAATAGGGAACTGCCTAATCCAGAGCTGGCTGGTTAAATCAGAGATACAGGAAGGCACTGCTTCTACACCATCCTGGGTATTAGTGCCTGGCTGCACGGCAAAAACATGTTATCCCAGATATGTTCAATTAATATCTAATTCAATTAGTATCTAATATGTTCAATTAGTATCTAAAACATGGTAACCAAGATATGTTCAATTAGTATCTCTAGAAGGGATATTTTGGAATTTCCATTTTTAATAATGATCCCTGGTAAATTTTACATAGATAGCCAAAAGAGTCCACATATAGAGTCTCAGGAAACATACTAGAAGAGCTGAGTTCTCTCCTTATTACTTGCCAAAATTCAGTCTCTGAAGATCTGACCTACATTATAATGTCAGTATTTAGTGAAATGACAACATGAAACATAAGCAACAGAGATAGGAATTCCACCTCTGTCTGTCTCTCTCTCTCTCTCCATTTTTTTTTTTTAATTTGGCAGGGTATTACTGGGGATTGAACTCAAGGGAACTTGGACACTGAGACATATCCGCAGCCCTTTTTTGTATTTTATTTAGAGACAGGGTTTCACTGTGTTGCTTAGTGCCTCATCTATGCTGAGGCTGGCTTTGAATTCCTGATCTTCCTGCCTCAGCCTCCTGAGCTGCTAGGATTACAGGCATGCACCTTGGGGCTGGGATTAGAGTTCTCATTTTTCATTTAATTTTTCTTCACCAACAAGCTGCTAATAAGAAAAAACAATCTTACATAAAACATTACATTACTTGGCCTATGCCACCAATCAATGCTGTTTTCCATTCTTAGAATACATGGATTTTTATTAATAAGATGCATTCTGCACCCCTACTCATAGAGGGCACTATTTTCTTGCTAGTTCATTTAGCTGCAGGCAGATGATAATAACAAAAAGCAAACAAAAACCCTCTCATAATTGCAACAGTGAATTAAGCCTAGAAATAATTTAGAATATTATATGGTAAAAAATTTTCTGCAGAATCTCCCATGAAACTGGATTGCCTTTCATTTCTAGCCTCTCTTACCCTATAATACTCTCATTTTCATTAATAATGCTTACATAGTACTTGAACTATTTTTATCAGAATACGAAGAAATGAGAAATTGATTTTTTTCATGAAATATTTTTATCACATTCTAATACTTATTTGCTTTAGACATTTAGATATATTCGACTCACTTCCAGGAATTTGTGGCATACTTGAAAGGATGAAAAAGTGCTGGAAGCTGTGGTATATAAAATTTAATTCTTCCTGCAAAGAACTGTTTTTTTCTAGGCCAAATTGCTCCACTCCTAAGTATAATTTAACTTTAAAAAATTTAGTCACAATATCAGTAAGCTGAGAGCCAAACCTCAATTTTAATATGTACATTTATCAGAGAAGAAATATAAACACTTTTATGTTTCTATTTGCAGGTGAAGCTGCACGGCCCTTTTAATAGATTTTTCTAAGTGCGCATCGTGGCATATTGGCATGCATTTCATGTTTCTCAATTAAAAGGAAGGTGAAGATTCAATCAAGGAGGTTAACAGGGTTGTGCAGGAATTAGAAAACTTGGGGTGAGAGTTGGGAGTGGGGGAGAAGGTCGATAGAATGATTTTTTAACATCTCCTACATCTTAGAGCATAAAATGGAGTAAACATGAATAACTAACTGACACCGGGCACAAAGCACCCCAGAGTAGCACAAATAACTTCCAAGGCTTCATCATAAGACACACATTCCTCTATACTCCTTCAAATCCTATTATCCATTTCCTTTTCCCTTTCCATGATGCAGAAGTGACAATGGCTATAGAATGCGTCATCCAAATGGAGGATGGTGGGAAGTGCCTGAGGAACATGGGACTGCAGCGAGGCCTACGCCCTCTCTCCAGTAGCATACAGAGTGTGCCTTTCTATTCTCTTCATTTGTAAGGTGGTAGTATGACGTGGTGTGTCTCCAAGCCAAGTAGCCCAGTTACCAGTACTCTGGGACTACAATAACTCTATTTATAGTATAGATTTTGTTTTTCAGTTATGGAAGAAAGGTGTTAAGAATAGTTGCCACCCTATGACCAAGCAATCCAACTTCTCCTTTTGTACCCAAAGGACTTAAAATCAGCATATTAGAGTGATGCATCCATATCATTGTTTATAGCAGCTCAACTCCCAATAGCTAAACTATGGAAACAACCTAGGTGCCCTTCAACAGCTGAATGGATAAAAAAAAAAATGTGATGTTTCTCATACACAAAGGCTGACCTTATGGGAAGCAGAGGAAAGGAGAAAGAGCCACAAGTTTGGAAAAGAGAGGGGGCACAGTCAATCCAGCTCCCAAGCCAAGATGGATTTCATTGTTTCAAGATGATGCACTGTACATCATTTCCCCAAAGGCAACAACTCATTTCACTTGCTGACCTTGCTTCTGAACAACCTGCCTGGCAAGTAGGTTTCTCATTAGCTTTCAAAGACATCCTATCCATGTTGCTTATCTCCTGCAAATGCATGAAACACAAGTTTTCATCACCTTGACTTTTAATTTCCCCTTCAAAATAGAAGTTTTATGAATTGAGTTGGCAGGTCATATAAGTCTCTCAACACTCTTTGTTAACCTTGCCTTGCAATATGCTTTGAAATTAAGATGATAAACCAGTTCCATATTATCCTACTAATGTCTACCTAAAGCCTATGCTGAATACTGCTGGCTAGACACACTGGCTTAATTAAAGGGCTAATACTTCACAGAAAAATTCAAAAGTGAACATTAGATTTTATACTATTTGTTAACAGCTTAAAAACAAAGAATTAAGACTAGAAATACTTTCAACATAGGAGAAGAGGAAGGGCTAGAAGTATATTATAGGAAATTATTACATTTTCTTTTATGGGAATCTGCCACTAATTCTATCAAACACTGTAAATGAAGGAAATTTAATCTACAAATAAGAGTATGGATTTTATTGTCAGAAAAATTTAGGTTTATGGCCTTTAATGTACTTATAACTTGTTTAAATCTTTCTACTTACTCATGAAAATATATGTAGAGAGAAAGAATGACATAGAATAAAGCTTAGAATGTAATAATACTGAATGAAAGATTATTTTAGATCTTTTCTTAGTAAGCCAACTGACTCTCATAGTTTCAACAATGTTAATAGCTCCCAAATATATAGCTTAGAGATTAATTTCTAATTAAAGTTTTAATCCTAATTTCCAGTGGCCAGAATAGAAGCATCATATTAAATCATCACATTATTACAACAATAATATGTGCAATCCACCTAGGAATTTTTGAATGATGAGATCTATGCATTAATAATTATATCAAAAGCCTGTGATTAACTGTGTTATTAAGATAGTAGCAAATGCCAGGCTCATCCATAGAATCCACCAAAGGCATATGAAAAACAAATGGTCAAGAAGACTTGGTTAAGCATTTGTATTTATTCTGCAAGGAAGAGACTCCTCCTTATTTTGCCTACCTTTTGAAAGTGCCTCATAACACCTCTGCTTCAACAACAGTTCTATACTCAGGACTCTCAATATTTAGATTACCAGATGTGATTATTTGTGACAATGGATCTGCATTTATTTCAGATATGTTTAAGAAGTCTATGAAGCTAGAGCTCCTCTAGCCTGTCAACATCACTCTTCATCACCCTCCAGCAAATGGTCAGGCTAAAAAGTGATGTAGACCACTAAGAATGCCCTACAGTAAACTGTAAGAAGAAAATGACCTAGGATATTTGTCAGGTTCCTGATCACTCAACATGTCACTCCAAGTGGGACAGCAGGAGTCAGTTCTGCTGAATAAAAATGGAGCAACATTGCAATTATTCCTTTGACAGTCCTCCCACAAAGCTTAGCCTAGAGTTGATAGAGAAACCAGAAGGTATACTGGGCATCATATTTGCTCAATTCACTTTTGCTATAAAGATTGGTCTTGATGAAAAATTTTAGAGGAAATAGAGCGGGTCATGAAGTTATGAAATTTAAATAACAGTACATGTGTTACTATAAGGACTAGGCTATAGATGACCTAGGATGGCTCAACACTAATAAGAGTGAATCAGTGTTATATTCAGGTTTTCCAAGTTCCTACTTGCACTTTATTCTTTTTAAGTTAATCACATGCCATTGTGCCCATTTATTTTAGGTTCAGTTACAGTATGTTACATAGTTAACATGGAATATTTTTTCCACCAAAAATATATTTATACACCTTTTCCTGCTTAGTTTATATTAAAATGTCAAAAAGTTAGGAGAACTTAAGATGAGTCCAAAAAAAGAGGGAATGGTCATGAGTGTATCTACCAGATACTCCCAATTCTCTTCTTATTGGGCATATGATAAGATTTCCTTTTATCCTCTGATGTCAGGCATGGCCATGTAATGTACCATGCATGGGACAATGGATTTGAACAAAAGTGATATGTGTCACTTTTGGATGAAGCCCTGACAATCTGTAACTTTAAAAAAATATATATATTCATTTACCCTGCTGAGGAAACCTGTCTTGAGATACAGCATCAGCCACATTTGGACCCAGATTAACCACAACAAACAGAGATTCTTGCTTAAAATATTTAATATGGAGGAAGAATAGAAAATAAACCTTTGTTATATTAAGCCACTGAGATTTTTGATCACTGCAGAATAACCTACTCTATCCTGACTTGTATGATGAATAGCCAGAATAATAAAGCATTAATAACTGAAGCCATGGAGAGTTTTATGCAAAAATGTTAATTGTGCACAGTACTTATTAAGATCAAAGAATGAAAAACAACTAAGGGTTGACTTAATTACTATCATCAAGTATAAAAACAGAGTTGGTTTGTTTTTGCTACCATTTCCCAAAGAAATATACTTCTGTTTAACAAGAAGAAACTACTGTGAACTAGGGTAATTTGGGGTTGAAAGTAAGAGAAAATTAAAGAATCTTCAGATTAGTAATGAAGAGGATGAAACCAAGAAGAAGATGAAGGTTATGTGATCCCCTTCTCCTGAGAAGCCTAAATAGGGACCTATCTCCATCACTCCAAGACTGCTAGTCTTGGTGAACTTTTGAATTTTAGAAGTAGAACAAAATTTTTAAAAAAGGCTTAGGGATTCCTAAAGGAATTCATTAATTAGCTTAAAGGATCTGTGAACTGACCAACCTAATAGCTAAATAGTATGGGCCCAAGAAAGGCTTGAGCTTGAATGCGCACCATTCAGAGCACAAGGTCTATAGATTTACTCAAAATTTCAATGAAACAAAATAAGGTTAAGAACCATTTTTAGATATTAACTCTCCTTAAAAAAAGAGAACTGTAAAGCATAACCTCTGTGTTCTTTTCCAACTCTATTGTGGATAGCAAATCCATGGATTCACTTTTACTTTCAAATCAATAAGGAACCTGACAAGAATTTTTGCTTTTGTCTCCGTAAACTACAAATTAGTTTTACAAAGTGAAACTCTAACTTTGGATTCTAGCCAGGATGTTAATTATAGATGACATCAAAAGGTGTAGAAAAAAAAATTTTCAGAGAGGCTAGGGTTCTCTGTTTTTTATCCTTATCCCTAAGGTCTACTCTCTTCTCCCCACTAAACAGATTAACAAAGAAAAGTTGGCTGAGCCTCCTACACAGTAGCACATTTTGGATACAGTGCTTTTTTTCAGACTGTTAGAATTTAAGATTTCCAAACTCAATGGCCTTAGGGCTCTGGCTCATGGCTCACTTCCTCCGGCTCCCAAGGTGTTCCCATCAAGCTCAGAGGCCCAAAGGGAAATTAGAGGCTGGTTAGGTCCTTCAAAAATGCCACACCCCCATTTCTGATTGTTTCTGATTATTGAAATCATACAAAATAAAGTTATATGATGAAAGTGTCAAGAATCCAAATTAGATCTTTTTTTTTTTTTTTTTTAAAAACTTGGCCACACATGTCACAGAGACTCAAAGCCAGGTTCTTAAAACCTGCTTATATGGTTCAGAGTGCAGAGAAGAATGAGGAGCAGGAGTTCCTTCCATCTGCCCACCCTCCCTTCCTCACTCTGTTTAATGAAGAAACTGGCAACATTAAAATTTAACTGAGTTCTGCTTCTGGCTAAGATGAAATAGTTTATAGAAAAGCAATAATCACCCCAAGAACCAAGAAGTTAAAAAACAAAGCCAAACAGACAAAATCTAATCTAAATGCAGAGTTGGGCTGTGATTGAAGGGTGTCACCAGGGGCCCTAGAGGGCTTGGTAATGTTCTATTCTAGATCTGGATGATGGTTTCTTAGATGGTTCATTTTGCTGAAATCCATCAAGTTATGCATTTACAATTTGGGTACTTTTCTTTCTCTAGGTTAGAGTCAATACCATTTATCTCTTTAAAATGTTAATTGAAATCTTGGGAATGGAACCACCATTTGACCCAGCTATCCCCCTCCTTGATTTATACCCACGGGACTTAAAATCAGCATACTATAGTGATGCAGCCACATCAATGTTTATAGCAACTCAACTCACAATAGCTATACTATGGGACCAACCTAGGTATCCCTCAGTAGATGAATGGATAAAGAAAAAGTGTCAGGTATACTCTCAATGGAATATTACTAAGCTTTAAAGAAGAGTAAAATTATGGCATTTGCCAGTAAATGGTTGGAGTTGGAGAATATCATGCTAAGCAAAATAAGCCAATCCCACAAAACCAATGGCTGAATGTTTTCTCTAATATGCGGATGCCAATTCACAATAAGGCAGGGGGCACTAGAGAAGAAGAGCGTTACCTTACATTAGTAGAGAGAACTGATGGGATGGGAGGGAAGGGGAGAGCATGTGGGGATAGGAAACAGTACAATGAAACAGACATTATTACTGTATGTGTATATGTGATTATGTGACCAATATGATTCTGCAACATGTACACTCAGAAAAATAAGAATTATATCCCATCTACATATGATATATCAGAGTGCATAAATGTATTCTACTGTCACGTATAACTAATTAAAACATATAAAAAATTTAAAAATGCTAATTGATTTTAGTAGGCTGATGAATGACTATAACCATTGTTTGAAAAATGTGACCATCTACACATTCTCTGAGAGCGTCAACTTCTGGACAGGCCATGAATGTGTTCAAATTCATTCCCATTGGAACTACTCTCTTCCAGCAGTTCCACATAAGCAGCAGTCACAGATGGATTGGCCTTTGCACAAAGCAATGCCCATATGGCACTGACTGCATTCGCCATGAATATGGTTTGGGATTACATACTTTGGAGAACTGTATTATGTTTGGCTAGATGTTCATCTGCTCCTTTAAATCACTTTATCACTAATCTATCTTGCCTATAATTACAAAATAAATATTCTGCATTGTATATTAAGACAAATCTTTGAAATATTGCTTGTAAACTACACTTCATAGTAACATTATAACATGTAACACTAACCCATTTGTTTAAAAGATAAGGAATTAAATCTCATAATAACTTTCAGCAATTTAATAGGAACACGTGAAAAAAAGAACAATGAGATCATCAGTCTACAAATAAAAGCTAAGGAACACAAAAATTAAAGTAATATCAAATTCAAGAATCTGAATTAATACCACAATTGACAAGGAATATTTTAAGGCAGCTGTAAATCTACCCCCTGAAAATTAAAATGAGATTATTATTCTAATTTAGATTAAAAGAATATGAGAGTGATGTTGAGATAAACATAATAACTTGCTTAATTTTAAAGATTGAGCAAAAATGACTATTAATTAATTTTACTCTGAAAAAACAATCATATCCATGTGGTTCATAAATTCCATCTTTGAAAAAGTTAAAGGGATATACTTAATGTTATAAAGGTATTAAAAACCTCTTTGTAAAACATATGCTCACTTATAGTCCAATGAAGTAAATTAGTGAAGGCTAAAATTTCATGTAATTTAAAGAGATAAAAAGAAATAGATTGGTTAGGTACAAGTAACAAATTTTAGTGAATTTAAAAGGATAGCATTTAGTTGCTACCATACAGTAATTATCATAATCTGGAAACATGCACATCTTATTCTTTCAGGCATTAGCAATTTTTGCCAGAGAATTATCTAATTAGAAAGATAGCAATCTGCATAAGCACAGAGTAGAGGTTTGTAGCTACATTACTTTTTCTCAGATAGAATAAACACAACTAAACTAAATTTAGAAATAAGATTGCAGAGGAAATACTGAAATTATCTAAAAGAACAACCTGTTTTTAAGAACCTCTGAAATGACTGTTTATAGGTGAAAAATGGAAACGTTAACTACAAATCACTTTATCTTCTTACCAATAACTTTTACTTCTTACAATTGGGTACAGAAAGATTCTCTGCTTGTCACTATTTTAAATATCTAAATTAGTCTACTAAATGTGCAAGACATATTTGGAAATCAGTTCAGCAATTCCATGCCACCGAGATAGTTTGTGTGTGCATGCATATGAGTATCAGTTTTAATTAAAACTCTGACAAAATTATGGAATTCAATTTGGGTTTGGAAGATAATAGATAAAATAACTGATGATTATTTAGGCATATTATTTGAATATATATGTAGTCAAAATTAATCATTTGACTTAATTAGCTCATTAAGTTTCTCCTGAACCATTTTCAACTAATAAAGTAGTGGTTAACATTTAACCTGTTGTGGCAGTGGATTCTTTATGAGATTTATATAAGTACATCACAGGTATAATACTTTATATGGTATGTATCTTAAAATGTAAGATTCAACAATGGGCTAATTGTTTGCTGAATCTAACCTCAGTTATTTTTAATATACTTTTGTTATTTTTTACTGTATTGTTACACTTTTTAAAATATCCATTTCTCTTTTGGGTGGTGCACATGAAACATCTAAAAAACATGGCATAAAAAAGAATTGTTAGAATGACAGAAATATTCAATGCACAAGGGAAAAGCATGGCTTCAGAGTGAGTGATGATCTGGACTTTTGTGCTAGAATCACCTGGGAATCTTCATATTAAAACTGATGCCCTGGACATGGGCTCAGAGATTCTGACTTAGTAGGCCCAGACTTTCCAGGATATCTCCATTTTTCTCATTGTTCCCCTGATAATGGCAAAGCACTATTATGGTTGGGAGATCCATGCCATAACAACTCAGGTAGATATTGGATTAAGTCCATCATCTGCCCTTTCTACCAAACCATGTTTATGTCTAAAAAATTCCCAATAATTAGTTAACTACCTTTTAAGCTAGCTACCTTGTATTGATCCTCAGAGTAAAGAAAGGTAGAAACAATACACATTTTCTACCTATTAGCCCTTCCATTCTTGATAAAGTTTCAGGTTTTCCATTTATATTTTTATCAGCATATTTCAAACTGTAGGCTCATGGGGAGAGTGTCATGAAACAAATTTCATGTGTCGTTACCAGCTTTAAAACTAAAAGAAAAAAATGTTAGAAATCATCACACATAGTAAGTAAATTTTGTGAAACTTCTGACTCAGTTAAACATATATATGTTTAATGATAAAATTAAAGACATTTTTCTGCAGTAGATTGTTGGAGTCTCAGCCTATTCCAACTGCTCATACTTTGTTCACTGTCAAAAAACTGAAAAACTTCTATAATATCAAGAAAAGTAGCCAGACTCAGTGGTGCAAGCCTATAATCCGAGCAGCTCAGGAGGCTGATGCAGGAGGATCATGAGTTCAAAGCCAGCCTCAGCAACTTAGTGAGACTCTAAGCAACTCAGCGAAACTCTAAACAACTCAGCGAGATCCTGTCTATAAATAAAATATTTTTTTAAATGGCTGGGTCATGGCTCATTGGTAAAGCATCCTTGAGTTAAATTTCTGTTCAAAGAAGTAAGGAAGGAGAGAAAGAAAGAGAGAGACAAAGAAAAGAAGGAAGGTAGAAGTTTATCTAGTCATGATTTTAATCAAACCAACACATTAAAAATCTTGTGGAGCTGGGGCTGTAGCTCAGTGGTTGAGCACTTATTTGCCTTGCATGAGTGAGGCACTGGGTTCAATCCTCAGCATCACATTAAAAAAATAAATAAATAAAACAAAGATATATTGTCCATCTATGATTTAAAAAAAAATCTTATAATAGAAAAACTGGTCTATATCCTGAAAATGCACACTGAAATAAGAAGGGTGTGTAAATTACCACCTAATTTCTACTATTAAGGCTTTCTTCCCTTTGAAGATTTTACTAATATTATATGACATACAGTTTTCCTACTTATAAAAGGTATTTTTTGGAGCTCACTATACTTTTATCTTTCCCTCTCTCTTTTATTATTATTTTTTTTTCATTTTTGAAAACTTTGGGAGTGAGGGTACAGGTCAGTGCTATAGCATTGTGTAGCATATGGTAGGCACTGGGTTTGAGTCCCAGAACCACAGAAAAAAAAAAAAAAGAAAAGAAAAATTTTATAGGTATGACAAATAATTTCATTCAAGGAAGAATTCCCCATGATTTTTATTCATAAATATGCTAGTATTCAGAAGCTTTTGCTTTTTGTGTTTGTTTTTGTCCACTTCAGGCTATTCAGTAATAGTTTTCAGTTTGCAACATTACCCAAGAAAAAAAAAAGGTGGAATAATTTATAAAAGAGAAAATGATGTTTCTCTTGGCAAAAGTACTGTCCGTGTATTTTTGTGAAACACCATCTTTTCCAGAAGGTTGTGTATCCTAACAATGGAAACAACCCTCCTTCACCACTCTGAATGGTCTAAGATTTTAAAAATCACTGTCAGGCCAATGTCACAGATGCCCTCCTTTATCTTATTTCGCACTGTCACCCACCACCCAGGCTTGGGTCCAGTCTAGGCTACTCAAGAATGCTCCTACTTTTCTTCATTCATGATGGGCCCTCGAGTTTTACCATTACAGCCTGTGGCCATGTTGGGTCACTGAGACTCATCAGCAGAGAGGTTGATGGAACAATGTGCCAGGGTGGGAACACCCTGAAAAGCCCAGAATGACTTGTCAGCAGTCATTTTACTTAAATTCTTCTGCATTCTTCTAATAAATTTCTTTTTATTTAAGCCGATTTTTCTGTTTACTCATTCACTTAGTGAGCACCTACTGTGTACCAGGCAAGTAATAATAATCAAAGGGAATGTGGCTCCTGTGTTTATGGAGTTCAGTTTTTCACATCTTGCCCTGATTAAAACAATTTATTTTTTTCCCCTTTGAAAGGGACTTAAAGTCAAGGCCCATAGGCTTTAGTGTTCACAGAGTAACCAGGGCAGCCATGACCAAGGATTGCTTGCATAGCAGGGTGTTGAGGATCCCTTCTCTCTGGGGCCAAAGAGAGGCAAGGAATCCTTCACTCTGGAGTTGCTAGACCATCTCATAGGACTTGCAAAGTTGCACACACTCTGCCCATTAACTAACATCCCATATGCAGATTTTTAAAAAGGCCAGAGGGATGAATAACAGATGGAGGAGAAATTCAAGAAAGGATTTATTTTGAGTTTTGTTGGCAGGCTGAGTTTCACCTATTTATTGGATGTTAATTGTGGTAGAAGGAAAGACAGATACTTTCAGATTGAGCTCATGAGTCCTAATTGTTCAAAAGGGTAGTTACACTTTCTAATATACCGAAGAGTAACACTGTAATTTGAAAACAGTGTGAATCAGACATTCAAGTGTGGGATTGATCGCCAACTAATTGCTTGCCTCTGAATGTATCATTAGCCTCTCTGAGATTCAGCCACCTCTTCTCTGAAATGGGATTTGATTAGGCTTGTGGATCCTTCAAATGGGAATCTCTGCCATATATGACCCTTCTTCCCTGCTCTGTGGGTTCAGTTACATGATGATTGGGAAAAAGTGTCCCAAGGAACATCTAAAATCTTCCTGAGTTGCTGGGTTTCTGTGATCTCTTCAACATTTGTATTCCATGATTTGACTTTTCTTGGAAGTAAAGCCCTTGGGTCACTTTGGAGTTCTCATCACTGTCCTATTAATCACTACTTTTTGTTAAAACCATTCCCAAGTTGGCATAATTTTCTACATACAGACTTTGTGCATACAAAACTCAGTTCTTCAAAAAAAAAATCACTTTCCCCCCCAAAATCAACTCTTATATTTTAAGTCCATGCATCCCACTTAAAAAAGTCAAAAAAAAAAAAAAAAAAAAACTCTAGTATTTAAAACCCCCTTAATTCCTTAATTTTCCTTCTCTCTTCAGCTTGTCAACTATAAATATGACAGATATTGTTTTATAGTTGGACCTATTTAAACCTTGTCAATTTCTTAAAACACAATTTGGGAAAGATGCATCAGTTAATTGAGTGATGGTGTGTTTGTGAAAACAAGCTTGTTCAATCATTGTCTGCTGGTCTCTTCTTTCTAGGAAATGATTGTAAGGGCAAAGAGAAGAGCCATTTATTTTGACACTGTTCTTGGAAAATGCTCTCTTTAAAATGACCTTCATCTACAGTTGTCAGCACTAAAAGAAACCATTTTGCAAAACTATTTCAAATATTAAGACAAAAATCATACCTGTAGTAATAAAAGGCAATGCCCTTGGAAATTTAAGATTTTTCATAAAAAATATATAAATGAGCCTAAATCAAAGAAATCAAAGACAGGAAAGCAATTCTTCCTTGTTCTTTTAAAACAAATCCACAGAAGTTAATGTAATGCCCTAGGAAATAAGAACTGCCTTTGGAATCACTGTATACATCATTATCAAAACAGTACAACATCTTTTGATTCTTGCTTAGTGGTCATCAGCAATGATGTTCTCCTAATCACAAATTACATTTTTTGGTCATCTTTAATCATAACCACATTTTCCAATATCCTATGTGAATTCACTGTTTTATACACAAATACATGTGATGCTTTATTTTATGACAATTTGATAGGATCACTAGATATCTCTGTATTTTGTTACCCTTTATTCTGAGTGTGCCTTCAAGGGTATATCTACATCTGAATTGATAGAGTAAAGATTGCCCTCAAAATATGGTAAACCTCATCCAGTCAATTGAAGGCCTGAATAGAACAGGAAGCCTGACCCACCCTCAAGTAAGAGAAGACTCCTGCCTGACTGCTTAAGCTGAGATTTCAGCTTTTCTTCTGACTTTGGACTGAATCTTAAACCTTGACTTTTCTTGGATATTATGCCTGCTGCTTTTGGTTTGGAACTTATATCATAGAACTTCTTTGGTCTTCAGCTCACTGACTACAGATCATGGGGCTTCTCATAAACACATGTATTATATTTCTCTCTATACATGTGTATATACAAATGTATACACACGTGTGTGTGTGTGTGTGTGTGTGTGTGTCTTGATGGTTTTGTTCTTGGAGAATTCTAATCCACATGGAAATAAACTTTTACATCTTTTAAATAAGGAAATATGTGAACATCTCATATAAATAAACTTGAACACATTCCCTTTTCTGGAGTTCCACAGAAAGAAAATATTCATAGCTTCTCAAACCTTTTACTAGACCAAGGACCTTCCCAAGACAAAAAGAACAACATTTTTTTTTCTCTTTTTTCTTTTTTCATGTTTTTCTAGAATAAACTACTAGCAGAACTCTTTTAGTGTTGTGGATATTAGGGCAAATGTCCTTGCCCTTGCTTCTTGGTGTTGAGTGGCTCATTACAACCACAGACTAAAGACAGTGGGGGCAGAGCAGGAGAACAAGAGGGGGCTTTGGATGGATCCAAAATAACTATATATACAGCTTATCTGCATGTATGACCTGCTCAGGCTGGTTGCCTGGCAACAATGGCATCTACCCACACAGTGCCCAGGATGCAAGTTGCTTTTCAGTGACACCACTGCCACTCCCTTTATCTTTAAGGCTGATTCTTATATTTCTAGAAAAATGTACACCCTCTTCTTATTAAAGTGAATCTCAATGATTGTTAAGTGGGCAACATCAGTGGGCTCAAAGCAAACTGAACCAATGTAGCAAAGATTATCATGGTCTCTATTCAAGGGACAACATAACTACTTTTTAACAAGACATATCTTTTGGGAGTGGGGCCAGGCACAGATGACTTTCTCATGGGCCTCTTTCCCTAATGGGCCAGTGTTCACTTAAAGCTCCCTGTCTCCTCTGGTTATTATGCTCTGCTTCCCAAAACCGTCAACTTCAGACAAATCTAACTATGTCAAACGTGTCTGGGAAACCCCACTGGGTCCAGGCTTTCCCATTATGAGCAGGTTCTCAGAAAACAAGAACAAGCTATGGTTTTCCAGGGACTTCCCATCCATGTGCTCCATGACAAATGTTTTCCTTTTAATATCAGCACTAACTGGTGAGCTAATATCTGATGAATAATGCTTTTATTCTTATACCCAACACATGATGGACTGTGGTTGTCTAAAGCCAACCACTTAGCATATGTTTATCCTTCATGGCCTTGTAAATGTTATATCCTTGTGTATAGTAGACTTCCCTCTATTCTAGACTCTGTACCTATGGAATTCTGACTTTGAGAAATCCTAGGCAATCTTGGACCAGCCCAAGTCCCTGCAGGGACACACTGTACAAGAAAGACCCTATTCTCTTATTTTCCACCATCTTCCTTCTAAAACAAATAAATAAAGTAGATACACTAATGATTTCCTATAGCCTCTTCTTGATCTCATCCTCAGTCAATGGCAGCAACTAATCCAAAATTTTTGCAGCCTCATTCCTGCAACAACTTTTTAAATCAACTGTGATTTTATTACATTTCTGGGAGGAGGTAACATACATACTAGAATGAGCAGCAGACTATAAGTTAGCAGCCTATAGTTTACCTCAGTTCTGTTGCTAACTAGTTTCCTACAGCTGGTGACACCACATAGTCATGTATTGTGCAATTTTTCATCTGTAATATATAACTTCGGTCAGCTCTGAATTTTTATGACTGTTTTAAATTTGTATAATTCATCAACCACCATTTGTAAACCAGTAATGTCTGCCACGATGCATGCAACTTGAACTAGTGAACCAACTAAGTGAGTAGTCATCATAGCAAAGTTAGTTCTGATTTTGTATCAGTTTTTACAACAATTCCTAGAACCTTTGGAAATCCCCGAAAATCCTTGGGAAGACAAGGAAATAACAGATTTTGAAGAGAGTAGAAATAAAAGCAAATCATTATTATGGTAATATCTAGTGGGCTTTTCTAATCCACCCAGCCACTAAGAGAGTGGTTCATGGAAGACACAGTATATATTTGTTATCTGATTGATAGATTAAAAGATGAATATGTTACCATCTATTAGTATTCAGAAAACTGAGGAATGACTGCATAGTGCATCCAATGGTTTATGCAGTGTGTCAGCCATCTGGGCTTTGTTTTCACTGCATGTCATTGTTATTTATTAAAGCATATGAATGATTAACACAGAGACATCTGGCACTTCTTATATATGCACAGTGCAAGTTAAAAAAAGATATACCCAGGAAATTAATATTTATATTTGGCAATTAATGTCTGGGTTAAATTTTTCAAGTCTCTACCAGTAAAGTTTTATGAACAGCCTCTTCCCAAGAATGATGCTTTGAAGGAAAGCTGCTCCAAAATTTTGCAGTTACATATTTTATTTATTTTAAAAGAGAGTGTGTGTGTGTATGTGTGTGTGTGTGTGTGTGAGAGAGAGAGAGAGAGAGAGAGAGAGACAGAGAGAGACAGAGAGAGAGAGAGAATTTTTTAATATTTATTTTTTTTAGTTTTCAGCGGACACAACATCTTTGTTTGTATGTGGTGCTGAGGATCAAACCCCGGGCTGCACGCATGCCAGGCGAGCGCGCTACCGCTTGAGCCATATCCCCAGCCCACAGTTACATATTTTAGATGTATTATATAGGTACATCTATTTATTGTACAGCTATGTACAATCTGACTGCAGGATACTCTTTCTAGAGGAAATGTCCTGATTGAAAATGAAGAAGGTAAAGCTTCTAAATGCTTTCCTGTTGCATAGGATCAGAGCCAACACTGTCAGGAAATGATTAATTCTCAGACTTTCCCAGTACTGTCAAAATACTGCACACAGAGGCAGAATGCAGGATCGCCTTGGGCACTCCAGCCCCCTGACATCAACTCAGATCAAATTCAGATAACTTGCTATTGCCAGCTGCTTGATTCTCCCAGGTTCTGTGAAAATCCAATTCTCCTTAAAATGAGGTTGCCATCTAAATACCATCAAAGGTACTTTGAAAAACAGGCAAAAAAATTTGAGCTTTCTTTGAATGCTTTTCACCACCCCATATCAGTAAGCCTATGAAGAACGATCAACTCCAATTCCCTTCCATTATGATCATGATTATGATATAAAATGTTTCTGGGCTCCTTAGTTTGACTAGAATGAAAGAAAATCTGCGTTTTGTTAAAATTTTGCTCATATAAGTCTTGGACATGATTTGGTTGCAGACTATGTCATGCATATGCTGCCTCTGGGCTTGTGAAAACATTGTTGCCTAGGAAACCATACCGTTGGCTTTGTTTGCTCCCTTACTATCCCCAACCCCCACTCGCCCATCCTCACCTTCCCTGGTCTTTCTCTCACCATCTGATGGCACTATAGATTTCTATGGCTATTCTTCAGAAACAGAAAAAGGATTTCGAAAACTTGAATTAAATATCTTCATTATTTATCTCCTAAGAGTTATAAATTCATCTTAGTCATCATTTTTATTCTGGCATCCTATATTAATTTTCATAAATGAAAATAATACTTTTAAAGTACCATTAGCCTTATTGCATACACATTATCTATCTATCTATCTATAATTTCAGTTAGCCCTCACAAGCCATTTTATGAAAGAAATATTATTTATTACATCCACTTTCTAGGTGAAAAAAAAATGTAGTTGCTAGATAAGTCGCTCAGTGGCACACAGCTTGCCAATGAAAAAGTTGACGTATAACCATGTTCTTAACCATTAGTATACACTGCTTTTCTTTCTGAACATAAAAAAAAATACATAAGAGAAATGACCTATGAACTTTTAAAGCATTAAATATATAGCACTTTCGTGACTTGCCTAAAAATACTAGGTAATTATTAAGCATTTCTTTATTTTAAATATTTTTTGTAGTTATAGATAGGTAGAATGCCTTTATTTTATTTATTTTTATGTGACTCTAAGGATTGAAATTAGTGCCTCACACATGCTCAGCAAGCGTTCTGCCACTGAGCTATAGCCCCTAAGCATTTATTTTGTCAATAGTTGATACATTTGTATTATACTGGGAAATAAAAAGAAAATAAAAAAGTAAAGGAAAGCTGTAGACAGGGCGGCCTACAGGCCTTAGATATTGTAGAACTCTCCTGGCCTCAAGAACATAACTTCCTAAGTACAATTTTATTTTGCAAAATTAGTTGCTATGCCTTTTTAGTTTAATTTCTATCCCAAGAGTTGTCCAATACGGGAATGTTTATAAAAGAAAGTAAAATAATAGGATCGTGTGTTTATCATTGAAAATTTTAAGATCATCTTTTTATTATCTGTGATCTAAAATAAAACAAATTAAAAAAATCCCAGTCAGTCTCAGGTGGGGAAGAAAAAGGTATTTTTCAGGAAAAGAAAGTCTTCATGGGAAGGTAGTTCCACTCTCCTTGGGAAGGTTAGTAGAACTTCCACTGGGAGTGAAATGGGGGGAGGAATTTCAAGCTGATAGAACATTAAGCACAGAGAAATTGAAGTGATGAAAAGAAATATTAATGTAAAATTCTCATTTATGCTCACTTAGGTAGACACTAAGAGAAAATGCATTAAGTGAGGCAGGTGTAGACTGGAGGCCACGTGACTAGGCTCACAGGCCCCTTACACAAAACGACTTTTGGAATGACCTTGCACAAGCTACTTAAATTCAGTTTCCTCAGGGGTAAAATGATGCTACTAGCCATATCAGCTTTCTAGTTAGTTATTATTCTATTTAATTACATACATTATTGTATCACAAAAGGTTTAAATCAGTTTATAAGGATTTATAAATTAGATAACATATATAAAAAGTAATCATGAAGGAAATGAACCCAAAAAAGTACCAGAGGTGAGGCTAATACAAAAGGCACCGCATGATGACCTCTTCCTTGGCTGTGAAATTGATTCTGCCTTAAAGCAAAGTGGATAAGGGAGACCTGGTGAGTTGCACAGCTCAGGAGGAGAAATGTCTGCCTTCTAGCACCGCAGGGATCAAGTGAGAGCCTGCATGTAACAAATATGCAAGCCTTTCTCACTCCTCTACCCCAGGCCATGACGCAGAGCTCAGGTCCTGGACAGCCTGCCCAGGGTGTCCATTTAGAGAATGTCTGCCACTTTTCCCCTGCCCTCTTCACTTTCTGTACATCAGACATACAGTGTGTATTCACACCAGGGACACCACTCTTTTACCCCACACCAGGAGGATTCTGGTGCTCCCTGGTTTTCTCAGGTTTCACTCTAAATTGTCATTTGACTATGTACAGACATCCCAGACAGATCTTCTGATAACAGCAAGAGCAAAGAACTTTAATAGTTGAAGTAAAACTTATAATGAATTTGAAAAGTTCTACAATATCTAAGGCCTGTAGGCCGCCCTGTCTACAGCTTTCATTTACTTTTTTAATTGCACATTTTCATGCTTTACCAGTTCCAAATAATTTGAGCTATTCAGCTGATGGAAGCTGAGAAAAACAGCAAAGATATGTGCATCTTGTAAGATTTTGAGTACAGCCATTTAATCTATCATAAATGAGTTTATAGTGGATAAGCTGTTTAAATACACATTTGAAAAAGCATTAATGGGAACATCTCTTTGCTTCTGTATTGCAGTTTTTAAAATAAATTTGGCAATAGCAGCACGACTATAGGCATAGCTATGCATACTATCCTTAGCAAAAACAGTCAATGCCAGAATATTCACCTACATTAAAAAACTACATATATATTATATATATGATATATGTAAAATATATGTAATATATGTTATACATATATTCAACGGAACAACAAAGCATTTAATAAAAATAATCCCTAGGGAAGCCGGGTGAGGTGATGGTGCTTATAATCCCACAGGCTTGGGGGACTGAGGCAGGAGGATCACAAGTTCAAAGCCAGTCTCAGCAAAAGTGAGACACCAAGCAATTCAGTGAAATCCTGTCTCTAAATAAAATACAAAATAGGTCTGGGAATGTAGCTCAATGGTCAAGTGCCCCTGAGTTCAATCCCTGGTACCCCCCCCCCCCCAAATAAATAAATAAATAACCCCTAGGAAGAATCATTTTTTGGAAATGTATTGCCATGATGAAATATTTTTGGACGTATTGGGATTGATGGTTTAGCTGGTAAATAGAGTTTAAGGGTGAGTAAGAGAGAGGCAGATGCAGAAAACATCTGTGCTTTCCAATTGATATGAGTCAAAGGGAGGAAAATGACAAACGTCTGTGGCAAATGAGCTTTGAACCATTTCCCACCCAAGCCAATTTTCATATTAATAAAAGCTGTTGCTATTCTTCCCTGTAATAGCATCCTCCTCTGGGGCTTCTGCTTACTTAGGATATTTTGCTCCTTACAAAAGCATAAGCTTCAGAAAATATTAATTGGTGTAAGTCTTGATATGTCAGAACTATTCTTTAATTAAATGCAATTTATATTTCTAAGTGGGTTACCTTGTTTTTTAGACCTGCATATTTCTATGGAAAATCATATTAAAAAGTTTTAAATTCATGTTAAGGAACTCTACTTGGACAACAGAGTTGTTTGGTTTAAGAATCTGAGATTTTTGGTATTTTAATGAAAGCAGATCTGTGGTGTTTTTTTTTTTTTTCTTTATTGCTTCAATATGTATAAAATTTGAGTTTATAAGATTTGGGTGCCTTAGCAGTGTGGATGAATTCTTATTCATTTCTTTTTGCCCACATAAAAATGTGCTTAAAATGACTCATTAATGAGAATGAAAGCTTAAAAATGAAAGAATTGTTTCTTTGTTGAGTCTCAAGGGAAACTTGACAATATCATGCAATTTTCAGTTTTCTACTTATTTCTTTATATTTTAATAACTTGCCACTTTTCTAAGGAACACATCTTTCCCCATACAGTTGTTTTCTCACATACATAGTAATAATAAAAGTTATCTAAGACTTCAAATACTAAAAAGTATGTGTTTAATAAAATCCCTGGCTTTTCTCTAGAGATAATAAGATTATAATAACAGTATTGCTTTAATAAAACAATAACATTTTAATTGGTTATTACCACCAGTATAGTAAGAATATCATTTCTCAAATAGTAGCTTACCTCCTTTGACTCTCTCTCATATGCCAATAAAAATGAGATAATCTTAATAAGTAAATTGGTATATTTTCTTCTTTTCTAATGCAACTGTTCAGTATATATACTGTGGAGTAGTGAAGTAGTTACCTTTTTAAAATGAGTCTCCATGTGCTAAACAATTTTCTGAATAGCAGATGGTTGATCTTAGTCAAATAAAAACATTTAGAAATATTTAATATGTTGCCTACCTCCCAAACCCACCATCACACATAAAATAGTTTGTTTTCTCAGGTAGTTATTAGCAACTGAGTATTGAGGAGTTCTTTTATGCCAATTACTCTGCCAAATGCTTTCATATACATCATCTTATTTCTTTATAGGAGTCTTATGAGATAAATGTTATGAAATACACTTTTAAAAATTTTTAGTTGTTTATAGACCTTTATTTTTTATTCATTTATTTATATGTGGTGCTTAGAATTGAACCCAATGCCTCACACATGTGAGGCATGCACTCTACCACTGAGCCACAACCCCAGCCCCCATGAAATCCATTCCAGATGAGTCCAGGTAGGTAAACAATAAGTGCAGGAAAGAAATAAAGCTAACTAAAAATAGTTTCTGACCAAAAAAAAAAAAAAGCCATTCAAAGAATATGTGCTCATAAACAGAATTTAAAACACTTAGAGACATAGTTTGTCATCTTTGTGCCTTCATTGATACACCTGCATTTTTTGTACTCTAATATCTAATAATACAAAATTGAGGCAAATTAAACTATTATAATCAAATTATCTTGTTCTCCTTATGTAGTATGAAAAATAATTAAACAGGAGAGAACTTATATTATGTGCCAAAATTATGGGGCAATTGATAATGGTATGACAAATGCAAAAGGCTCAATAATTTCCCCTATCATAAAGCAACTCAAAAAATGTCCCCATTAGGACTGTAAATTCATAAGGAGATCAGAAGCCATCTGCATACTGGAAGAGAACAGGAGCTCTGGAGCCCCCTAATAGAGACTATATCTTTGCTCTGCTAAAAAAGGGATATCGGATATCGGCCATGTGCATCTCTCTCTGAATTTACTTTTCCTCAGTTAAGCATGTTGGGGCTAAAAGATACTTCAAGCATGTCTATAATGCTTTATGTATCTTAAAACTTATCTGAAGCAAAGTTAACTTACAATGAGATGTTTAGATTAAACTTTTGGGTGATGGGTATGTATGGTATTTTATATTGTTCTATATGCTCCTATGTTTGAAATACCTCATCACTCTTTGAAAAAGAATAAAATGAATAAGTAAATGACATGATATATGATAACACTTGCTTTTAGGGGGAAAATCCAGATGAATTTTATATCAAATATTACATACAAAATAAATAACACATAGTAGATACATCTCAAGTATTAGTTTCCTTCTCCCCTTCCAGTTATTTTCTTGGCAATAAATAATCTCCTTCCACTGGCTAATTTAATATCACAAGGATGAGCAGTGACTTTCCAGTGACGTAAGTTATAATATTTGATGTAAGTAGTGATTGATAAAATACTACGTATAGGCCATACAAGAAAGAAAAATCATAACACTGAAAGCACATTTAATATTTTTTTTTTAGAAAATCTCCTCTATACTCTCATTTTGAATTGAAAATGATACTTATGTTAACTGAAATTCAAGTATTTTTTCTTACTTTTTATATGGAAAGATGATATAAAAATTGTAGCACTTTCTTTTTGGGTGTTTTTAAATTTTTTTTATTTTTTATTTATACATGACAGTAGAATGTATTTCGACATATTATACATACATGGCTTAAAACTTTCCATCATGATTGTACATGATGTGGAGTTATACTGGTGGTGTGTTCATATATGAGTTTAGGAAAGTTATGTCCAATTCATTCTGTTGTCTTTCGTATTCCCAGTCCCCCTCCTTTCCCTTCATTATCACTGTTCCTATGCATTGATGTTTACACAGGTCCAAGAGGTTATTGTATACATTATCTCTTTATTTAATTTTAACAATAGTTGCTATAAGTAAATATTATGTTCAATATATAGAAGTTAGACTTTCTTATTTTACTAATAAAGCAGGAGCTCATGGGTCTTCTGATGAGAAAGTAGAAGGTAATAGATTGACTTTAGGTTGCCCAGACAAGAAGTAGGACAGGAGAAATAAGAAAAAGCTGTAGCTTTGTTTATTAAAGTTATGAAATTGTGTTCAAATGTGCTACCCAGCCACCAGTACAGGGAAGAGATACTCATTCCCCTAGCAGCTGACTGTGTTAGCAGTTGACAGCTTGCAGCTAAGTTCCTCTCCTGGAATTGCCTTCACTCTTTAAAAAGAGTAAAATCTTAACTTCCTTCACTCCCCAGCGGGTGTGGATCTTGAGAAAATCTGCCCAACCACCCAAATTTCCTGTACATGAACTCTGGCTCTGAGCTTGTTTTCCAGAGAATCAACCTATAGCTGTTGCACTATCTCTTTGTTCCAGGTGTGTCTTTGAAGACCTTCAGTAGGAGTGTCAGTGACCTAGAGCATGGTTTTGGTTTCTGCAAAAATTTACTGTGCCAATAGATACCCGTAGTACTTCACTGACAATAAATTGCAGAAAACATTCACACTTTTAGGTCCTCTAAGAGTCCACTCATGATTAACCACTCACATTAATCAGTCTTATATTATTATTCGTAGGTATAATACTATAAGGATCTGTTTGATTAGTGAGAGGTTGCCACTTGGTGCCTAAGTGACCACATTTCTACATTTTGCATGTAATGGTGCACACCTCCATTTTTCTGTGTTTTTTAGAAGGGTTAAAGTAAGTATATAAGAGATTTTTCATTTATATTCATATGGAAAATATACTATAGAATTTGTTGCATAAAATAATTTCTTAATAATGAGTTAATAAATTATTGAATATACAGTGAATAAATCAATGGTGTTTCTAATGGGGATTCAGTTTGTAATTCTAAAAGTTGACTACAGTTGATGTTAGGGATCTAAGATTCAGAAAGATGTTGATCAGATCCTGTAACAACAAACTATATATAATATTCCTTCAAGGAACCAAAATTAAAAAAATGCCCAGTTGGATTCATCACCCAAATTATGCAAGAGTATCTGTTTTTACTTTCACTGCCCTCAACTTAATTCATGATTACCTAGAGCTTATTTTCATGTATACATGTGCAATGTAAAAATATCATGGCAGTTTATTAGCATGTAAAATTGATGGGCTTATATGGGCGTATATGGGCTTATATGTAAGGGGTGTACATTGAATATTATTGTTCATACACACTTAAAGGGCTTTTAAAAACTGTCAGATTGATACCAAGATATAACTTTTATTTCAATAATTTATTTCAGTCATTTTGATAAATAAACATTAGGGACCCAGAAAAAAAAAAAAAAAACACTATTCCAAAAAGAATAGAAACTTCATTTTATTTTTTTCAGGCAGCTAAAATCTTTTGTTAAGATTGAAAAATTAATTCTCATTCTCAAGTTAAATTACCTGTTACATGACCAACATCTCATTCAGTTATAAATAGAAATTAACTAACTTTTGCCTCTAACCAACATCATCTCAGTTCTGGAGACCAAATTGACAATTGTCTTAATGATTTAAATATTATAATTGCAATATTTCAAAGTGTAGGTAAATTACTAGGACAGAAATTAAATGAATAACTGGAGACTGACATGGCAAAATATTTTAGGATACACTCTAAGAGTTTGATTTTGTTTATTTGTAAAAGTACATTTAGTGTTTAAGTTAAATTCATGAAGTCACACAATTCCAAAAGGATGTACGCTATACCATGATATCAGAACACTATGGAAGAAGGTAGAACACACATCTGTATAAAACCATGATCACATTTGACCACATTGCAAAACAGTCCACATTTCCAAGTTATAATAAACACAGTTTCAAGGCATGCCTATGATTCCAGTGATTTGGGAGGCTGAAGTAGAAAAAATGAAAGTTTAAGGCCTGCCCTAACAACTTAGTGAGACCCTGTTTGAAAATAAAAAATAAAAAGGTCTGATAATGTAGGTCAGTGGTAAAGTTCCCCTGGGTTCAATCCCCAGTATCAGGAAGAAAAAGAAAAGAAAACTTCAAAAGTTAAAAAACTTAACACAAATGCATGGTAGTCAGATTAGAAACAATGTGAGTTTTGTAAACTGGCTTTGCCACTAGTAACCCCAATGAAAATTAGATAAATACTTTCATTAACAATTGGCAGTTTAGTATCAAGAATGCAACATAACCAGGGCAACAGATAATGCAATGTTCTGAGTGTTGCCATCTGGTGAGTTCAGACCCAATGTTAGAGTCTGTAAACAAGTCAAGATGGCGCCTGGCATTTTGCAGAGGGAGTGGTTTGTGAAGTAACGCCAGGGAGCCTTTAAGTGTGGAGATTCCTTATTGGTTGACTGCTGTATCTAGTTTATGTTAATTAAGATAAGCTGTGTGTAATGTATATATACCCCTCCTGTCCTACAATAAACGGCTCCCACTCCTGCTGTATCAATCTACACAAGTTGCTCCTCACCCCCGGTTATTTTGCTGCAGCCAGACTGCGGCAACCTAAAGCAGTAGGGAAAATATCCTCAAAGCTTCTGGAATTGTTTGTGTTCCATTTGTGAATGTGGCAATGTGTCAGATATGCAGCGAAGGAGCTATGGAGGAGCTGTGTAGCTATTAAACTTCTGAGCCATTGCCGCATGATTAATGATGAATTATAGACCTCAAAAATAAATTAGGACACAAACATGTCCTGAACATCTATTAGGAAAAGTCACTGTCCTAATTTACCATGAAAATCAGGTCTATCAACCCAAGTGTAAAACCTGGAAATTTCTTTCCTGGTCCAAATTTAGCAAAAGTGACATATCAGAAAAAGTGAAAATGCCAAGTCATAGCTGCCACTTATTCCAGGTGTTTACTATATGTAAGCTTTTGTAAATATTTTTATAATTTTTATTAATTATTTGAAAGAAATATGACCAAAGTCATGTAGTAATCTTTTAAACTATTCTTAACAATTCCTAATATGTATCTTTCAGAGAAAGTTCCAGATGTCTAGCAGCACACTTTATTCACCTGCAGAAAGACTTGCAAGCAGCCCCAACAGCAGTCTGCCTCCCCCAATAACATGGCCAGAAAACAATTACTCAGTGATTGCAGAAGACTTTAAGGCATTCCCAAACTTTATTTCACATAGTGAATGGAAGTGAATAGATTTGTACGAAAAATTTCTCAGGGGGAAAAAAAAAAACACCTCTGGGATCTCACAAAGACTCCTGTATTCAAATGCCCTTCAGGCAACTTTCTGCAATTATCCCAAAGAGAAATCCCTCTGATTGCTATTTTTTCCCTATATGTTCTTTTTACCTTATTCAGCCCAGTTTAATTGCCACCAATAATTACTTCCCAGCGGGCTTCTTTGAATCTTCTCTAGCCTTGTTGATAATGTGAGCAAACTCACATACATTTTTGATCACTTCAGGAAATAATTAGTTCAGTTCTGTGACCCCACAATAAAAACAGGCTTTCTCTCAAAGGCACTAACTTTCCAAAGGTCTTCTCCTTGTTAGCATGCTTCTTGTAGTTGGTTAGCCCGCCCCTACTCTTCCTGTACCTTCTTCATAAGCCCATCCCATCTCGGTGCCCCCTGTTTACCAACCTCTGGATCTGTTTCAAACTTTCCTGGTGGAATTTACCATTAAATTTCAACAAGCCTCATCATAAATCTTAAACCTCCATCTCTACATTTTATTCTCCTCATACAGATGTACTTCTGAAGTAACAGATCTATTTCTGAACTACAATAGAGATATATTTCTCAAGTGATGCATAGACCAAATCGAATCATTTACTCCAAGTTTCCACATGAGGAACAATGTTTGGGAATGCCTTGAAGTCTCGTATCCACCACTGGATAAAATTGTTCATTATATCATTTTTTTATAATGAGTTCACAAATATCCACATGTTATTTCTCCTTTTATTCTTCCCTTCTCATTTTCTCTCTTTCCTCACTTATCACTTTCAGTACTGTTGTTTTTTCCTGTTTTTCTTTTTCTTTTTTTTTTTTTGTGTAAATCATGTAGTTTAATGATTTTTTTTTTAATTTTTTATTGTGGGTTGTTCAAAACATTACAAATTTCTTGACATATCATATTCGACACTTTGATTCAAGTGGGTTATGAACTCCCACCTTCACCCCATACACAGATTGCAGAATCACATCAGTTACACATCCATTGATTTACAAATTGCCATCCTAGTGTCTGTTGTGCTCCCCTGCCTTTCCCATCCTCCACCCTCCCCCCTCCCCACCTCTCCCCTCCCCTCCCCTCCTCTCTCTCTACCTCCTCCACTGTATAACCCTGAGGGTCTCCTTCTATTACCATGCAATTTCCCTTCTCTCTCCCTTTCCCTCCCACCTCTCATCCCTGTTAAATGTTAATCTTCTTCTCCTGCTCTTCGTCCCTACTCTGTTCTTAGTTACTCTCCTTATATCAAAGAAGACATTTGGCATTTGTTTTTTAGGGATTGGCTAGCTTCACTTAGCATAATCTGCTCTAATGCCATCCATTTCCCTGTAAATTCTATGATTTTGTCATTTTTTAATGCAGAGTAATACTCCATTGTGTATAAATGCCACATTTTTTTTATCCATTCGTCTATTGAAGGGCATCTAGGTTGGTTCCACAGTCTTGCTATTGTGAACTGTGCTGCTATGAACATCGATGTAGCAGTGTCCCTGTAGCATGCTCTTTTTAGGTCTTTAGGGAATAGACCAAGAAGGGGAATAGCTGGGTCAAATGGTGGTTCCATTCCCAGCTTTCCAAGAAATCTCCATACTGCTTTCCAAATTGGCTGCACCAATCTGCAGTCCCACCAGCAATGTACAAGTGTACCCTTTTCCCCACATCCTTGCCAGCACTTGTTGTTGTTTGACTTCCTAATGGCTGTCAATCTTACTGGAGTGAGATGGTATCTTAGGGTGGTTTTGATTTGCATTTCTCTGACAGCTAGAGATGGTGAGCATTTTTTCATGTACTTGTTGATTGACTGTATGTCCTCCTCTGAGAAGTGTCTGTTCAGGTCCTTGGCCCATTTGTTGATTGGGTTGTTTGTTCTCTTATTGTCTAATTTTTGGAGTTCTTTGTATACTCTGGATATTAGGGCTCTATCTGAAGTGTGAGGAGTAAAGATTTGTTCCCAGGGTGTAGGCTCCCTATTTACCTCTCTTATTGTTTCTTTTGCTGAGAAAAAACTTTTTAGTTTGAGTAAGTCCCATTTGTTGATTCTAGTTATTAACTTTTGTGCTATGGGTGTCCTATTGAGGAATTTGGAGCCCGACCCCACAGTATGTAGATCGTAGCCAACTTTTTCTTCTATCAGACGGCGCGTCTCTGATTTGATATCAAGCTCCTTGATCCATTTTGAATTCACTTTTGTGCATGGCGAGAGAAAGGGGTTCAGTTTCATTTTGTTGCATATGGATTTCCAGTTTTCCCAGCACCATTTGTTGAAGATGCTATCCTTCCTCCATTGCATCAAAATGACAGTCTCACCTGCTAGGCATACTTATTTTCATCCTCATTTAGTTTAGAGTTCTGGATTAAATTTGCATTAACAGTTTTGAATATCTTGTACTTGGTTTTCAGATGTCCCACATTGTAAAAACCCAAACTTTTTTCCTATTATTTATCTTTCCAAATAGTAACAAAATTATATCTTTGAATATTTGTAATACATATTACAAATATATTATTTATATATACACATATATATAACATATACATGTTTAATTATATATAACAAATATTCAGAGGTATAATTTTTAGTATATTTGCCTTTTAATTTTGATTTTGTTTCATCATATAGTATTTTCCCCTTATTTTTAGTTTTTGGGTAGCCTAAACAGCCTTTTATTTCTAATAAAAACTCTTCATTGAATATTCTTTATCCTTTCTGAAATTCAGAAGTTACAGAGATGAATTTGGAGTTCAAATGTGTTTATATTGACAAACATTTATTAAACATTCCTATACTAAGTAGATTAGAAATGCTAAAGAACAGTCCCTGGGGCTTTGGCTTAAGTGGTAGCGTACTTGCCTAGCATGCATGAGGCACTGGGTTCGATTCTCAGCACCACATAAAAAAAAATAAAGTAAAGATTAAAAAAAAGAATAGTCCTAAAGGAGCTTGCCATGTTTGGAGAAAAAAAAATGAACAGATAGACAATTTCAATATTGTACAGGAAACACAAGGAGAGATTGAGTCAGGATGTACGACTACACAGGACAGTGTTTAAGGCATCTTGGAGGGCAGGAAAGTGAAGGAATGCATCCAGAGGTAGAGGGAGTCTGAATTAAAACTCAAAAAGTTTAGGAGAGGCAGCTGGGAGAAAGAGGGAGATAGACATTGTGAACAGAAATTACAGCAGGTTGTGAACAAAAAACATTAAAGTAGCTGGATAGGAGAAAGAAGCAGAGTGATCAAATTCCCAAACATCTGTTGAACCAGTGTCCCCAATATAGTAAGCCAAACTTCTTCTTTTACTCATAATAGATCTCCCTTTCAACAATATATTAAATCACACTAATAATAATTAAAAGGAAAAGATTTTTAAAAATGAACTTGAAGAAGTAACTGTAGATATTCCTCTAGTTCTGAGAGCTATCTTGTAGCCTCTGGAAATCAACAAAGCATTGTAAGTGGATATTACAAGGTTATATTTAAGCTTTTGACCCATTTCTCCAGTGGGCAAGTAAGCAATGAGTTTAAGAGGAAATAAAATTAGAGGAAAAGGAAGAAATCAAGACACTGTTACAATGGTTCTATGAGAGCTGATGAGGACATAAATTAGTACATCTATAATATAATTAATAAAATTAATAAGAAGGGAAGGACTTAAGAAATATTTGGAGGGCTGGGGTTGTGGCTCAGTGGTAGAACATTCGCCTTGCATGTGCGAGGCCCTGGGTTCAATCCTCAGCACCACATAATAAATAAATAAATAAATAAAATAAAGGTATTGTGTCCAAGTACGACTAAAAAATAAAATAAAAAAAAAATTTGGAATATAAACTCTGCATATCTTGGGGACTGATTGAATGCATTAGCTAATGATACTGGTGAAATACTAAAGCAGAAAGAGGCCAAGGAAATGATGTGAATGCAGATTGTGATAAGTTGAAGGTAAACTGCTAGTTAGAATGTCAAGTGGAATAGACAGTGGAATCTAAATTTTAGGGAATAATTTAGCAATAGGGGTAAAATCTGAACATAGATGAGCACGCTTGTGACAGTAAAGTTCTAAACTTTCTAGAAGTTTCCCAAGGAAATTTAAAAATACCTTTGGAGACCCAAAGGCACTGTCTTGTGCTATTGATCTTTCTGTCTCTTTCCGCTGGTGTTTCCCTCTAAATTGAAACCTCCCTGAGGACTCAGACCATGCTTGCTTCATTTCTGCGGCTCTCCCGTCTTATGAGTTATGAGATAGCGCATTACTCTTAGGAGACAGCAATCATTCAATCAGTATTTATTAAATTAAATGGTCCTTATTAGCATGGACATACAACTAATGGATGGATTCAATTTATGTGGAATACCAGAGGACAGCAAGATGCCTATATGTGTATGTTTCATTAACATTTAAATCCACGGAGACTATAACCCAAAGCAAGGAGAAAGAGGTCAGACATTCATATCATGACTTGCAGGGGTGAAGCATTCAACTAGGTGCCTAAAAAGAACATGTCTTTATTTAGTCACCTCCAACCTGTGGAGGCATCAGGATTATCTTGTGTAATGTGGCTCAGATTCAGACAGCTCTCAACATGACATTTGAACAAGAGGGGTTTCTTCCTTGTACTTCCACCCAATTAAAATCTGGAGAGAATATTGAAAGTATAGCAAAATGAACAAGACTTGAATAATTAGTTGAGTTCAATTAAGAAAACTGAAGCACCACTATTTCCCACTTAGATAAATTCTTTATTCCTAAAAGTGTTATTATTATTATTAATTTTTTATTTATTGTAAAACTCTCCTCAGGGAGTTTTGCAATAATTGTTTTTCTTTATATTGATTTAGAAACTAAAATCTGAATCCACACTATTCCTAACCCTTCCTTACAGTACACTGATGGAAGTGTTTTAAGATTAAATGGGCTTTAAAGAGCCTTCTTTGATATCCTTGTACAATGTTAAGCAGATGTTGTACAATGTTTTCCATAATCTTTTCATTCTGTGTATATATATATATATATATCAGATACCATATATATATATATATATATATATATATATATATCAGATACCATTGAGAACTTTGGTATACTACTATAGTTTTTATTCAGGAAGGGTTCATTTTTTTATTCAGATGTTGATATCTCCTTACCCAACATTATGTTCTAGACATTGAGTATATTTACTTTATAAAGAGTCCCACATTTAAGTGGGAGAAACAGTGAACAAATACATATATTCAAGCATATTTATGAAAAAAAGAGATTAAAATATTTTTCTGAGGTTGCTTGTGTTTGCTTTTGAAACATTGATCTCAATCTTTTATTTATCATTAAAATGTAATGTAAGTTCTGTATTAGGAGAAAAAAAATCTAGAATAATTAGTAGCCTCAGACAAAGCATTAAAAAGTGAATTTAAAGAGGGTCTACTATCGAAGTCACCTCAATTCAGTATCATTTGGTGGGGGATGAAAGGAAGTTAGGCCACTATATTCCAGAATGTTACATCATGCTATGGAGTTTTTATATAATTTCACAAAGCATGCATGGGAAACTGAGGAAAGTATATTAGTCCTGTCATTTACCAATGATAGAGAAATATAGGAGAAACTAATCAGAGCCTTAGAAACTTGGCCTTCAATGAAAAGTCAAATAAAAACAAGAAAATAAATCTGCACTATTGATGAAGACGTAGAGGCAGGTTTGTTTCAAAGAAATTTTCCTGCCATTCACACATTGCTGGGAGCCATTAGCCAAGTAGGTATGACAATTTCCTTGCCAGCGTACCCCATGTTGCTGACATTTTGCAGTGACATTGAATGTAGGTGACCTTGCTCAAGGACCAGGGCGGATTAGGGTGTTCCTGGTTTAAGATAATCGGGTTTAGGGCGTTCCCAGTTTAGGTTCCAGGTTTAAGGTTTAAGATTATTCCTGCTGGGTATAGGGCGTATCCTGCTGCCTGAGTTCCCCTTGAGTTCTCACGGGATTCAGACAGTATTTTTGGGGAGATAGAAGCCCAGTGGGAGTGGATTTGGGCAGAGAACGTGGATTTGGGCAGAGAACGTGGATTTCCCCAGAACGTGATTGTAGACGGCTGGTGTGAGTTCGGGAATAAAGAGTTGCTGTTTGAATCTACAAGCTGTGTGGTGGCTCGTGATTGTGTGCCCAGCCAGACTGCGGCATTTGTGCCCAGCCAGACTGCGGCAACACATGGCAAATGTTCCCATGAGAACCAGGTCTGCAGAGTTCAATGGTACTGTCCACCCAGGACACAAGAAAGTAGGGATATGAAATCTACAACACTTGGATGCTCCACTGCACAACTTTCCATCACAATAGCTGTAGAGTAGAATGAGATACACAAGGCAGGGTTTATTTCAAGCTCAACTAACTGAAGTCTTATCTCCTCAGTCAGGATTCTCCCACTCTGCTTCATAGGTCTTCAAGTTTGGTTTCAATCTGGATTTATGATATATGACATCTGTAACTGACTGTTGACTCAAATGTTGTCATCCATACAGTGTCTATTATTATTCTATATTACCATTTTCCCCCAACTATTATGTCCTTATTAGTTAAAGAGAAAATGTTACTTATTTCAAAATATTGAGTCTGGGATGGTGTGGGGGAAAAGTAAAATACTTATTAAACGAGCAAAATAAATAACAAATAATAAGTAAGTAATCAACTAAATATAATTGCATGTGCTAGGTGCAATGTGTACCTGATTTGACAATGGGCCATGAGAGATTGAGAGATTCAGAGTAATAAAGAGATCTTTTTGATTTTTAACACTGGTTCTTCATTCTGTTCAGGAAAATTACAAACTATGTTATTTTATAATATATTTGGACTAAGTTTTATATATATATATATATATATATATATATATATATATATATATATATATATATACATACACACACACACACACAC
>NW_025999924.1:3621651-3634626 GCF_001458135.2 Marmota marmota marmota | reverse complement strand
TTTATATATATATATATATATATATATATATATATATATATATATATATATACATACACACACACACACACACACATTTAGCCACAATACATTTTGTATTTGTTAGTAAGAAACAGTATATCATTTAAGCAATTTAAGTACACAGGATTATTCCTGCTGGCATAACTGAAACTCAAAGGAAAAACCCAACAGCTACATTTCATTTAATAGTGTGTGCCAATCAACATAATTACATGCTTTAAAAAAACTAAAAAAAAATATTCTAGTTTTAGAACATCCCTAGGAAGTAGTGATTCTCTAGAAATGGGGCCCATTTCTATGTTCTGATATATTTTAGTCTCTGTAATAAAGAGTCTAGTTCCACTTTTCAATATTTGACTGTTGACAGCTTTAAACCCCATCCTTCTCTTTTCTCCTCGTCTCACATCTGGACATACTGTTAAGAAAGTCCAGGTATTCTCTCCTTCCATGCTGGTGGGAGATTTTAAACCACCAAGCTCTCTCCATGCAGGATTCTCAGCTTACCCCACCCTCTAAAAACCACAAAACCCAATTCAGTTCCATTTACTTGCCTTCTCAACCCATATCAGACCTCCATAGGCCTGCCCTGTTCTATCCAGAAACACTCTGATTTTCAAAGTAACAAATGTTTTCACAACCTGTTGGTGTGGGGCACAGGGACATTCATTTTAACGAGATTTTGGTTAAAAAAAAATTTGGCCATGAATTTTAACCAAATTATGGATAGAGGTTCATCTAAATCTGTACCATGGTTTTGACAGTTTAACCTCCTAGACTGGTTTTCTACCCTTCTGCTGTTCTTCTTAGGTGGGAAATATAAAGCTAAAATATCTGTTCTTAGGTCATATAGAAGCTAGCTCTTTTGGAAATTCAGCTTTAGCAGAAAAAGAACTTAGGGAAGAAGGCAGAAATGATATTATTATTAGCAGAAGTTGAAAACATCTACCAGCATAATTCTGAATTGGCTCTGGCATCAATAGTCTTTCGAAAATATGTTCAAACAGCTTTATTACCAGAAGGTCCTGAAGAGAGCAGGAAAGTACTCTTTTTATGCCTACTTTTGATTGCATTAATATCAGGATATGTGGCACCATTTCCAAAATTAATGTTAAGAAAATTAACATGGAAACAGAAAAAGTAGTATTCTTGAGAATAGTACATTCTCAAGAGGAAAAATGCCAACCTATGTATCTTTTTTAAATTGCTTTTATTTTTTAAATACATCACACAATATTTGTTTAAAATACAGTTTAGAATTTACTCTGTGCCAACTCAACTGCTTACTCTGCTCTAAGCATTTACAAACATTGCATTTATCATTATAAAAGTTTTACGGGTTAGGTACTATTGCCATTTTCCCGACAGAGACCCAAAATGTTGTCGGAGATAGATTTTTTTAATTCAATATTTTTTTAATTGACACATATTTGTACATGCTGATAAGGTTCCGTGCAATAATTTAACGCCTACATACAATGTATAATTATAAAATCATGAAAGCATTTCTGTCTCCTCAAATATTATCATTTCTATTTGTTTGGAACCTTCAGACTCTTCTTGACCTGCTCACTTTTACCTATATTCTTACTCATTCCATGGTTTCAAATCAATAGTAAGGCTGTGGGATTCCTTTTTTTCTGATAATTTTTTGAAGTATAATAAGCTTTTAAGAAGATAATTAGCTGGTAAGCATTGGGAAGAATTTCCTTTTTCCTGTTAGAACGTATGGGAAATAATACCTATCCCAGCTGATAGAAAGAAGAAATATAGAAATTTCATAGAAATGAGTTCTTTATTCATTTCAGCTACAATGCCCCAAAGAAATGTACACCATGAACTTAGAAGTTGCTAGACTGTGGAATATATGCCTTTAGATTCTTTTTAATGTTTCATTACTGAATTATATCAGAGCAAATGTTCTGGGAAATATGAGGACACAGAGGTGAAGGTCATGTTGCTGATTTTAAAGTGCTCATAGTACCACCAAGAAGATGACCTATGAGTCAGTATTTTGTCCAGCTTTTTATAATATGAGACATTAATCTTATATTAATATGAATGGTTGAATATTATAAATAAGTATTTTCAAGTACTGGTTTCTTCATACTTTATTTTTAGAATAATTATGGATTCACACTGAAATTGAAAGGATATATAGAATCTTCATATGTAAATATTAATTTAAATATTTCTTTTGCCTTGAGGCAGAATCTAAATTAATTTCACATCCTCAGTCTTTCAAAAATGAAAATGCTTCTTTTTAAAACAGCTTATTTAAAATTTTATAATTTTAAATCTAATTATGCATAATAACAGGTACAAAATTTAAATGGAAAACATTGGAGGGAGTTCAGTGATAAATTGGACAAGGTAAAGGTTGATTTCAGGAGTACTGAAATAATTCTTTAATGCAGTTTTTAAGAGAAGTAATAGGAAGGTAACAATAGAGATGTACAGTCAAACTAATAGATAATTTTTACAGTAATTCCTAATTCCTAATTTTACAGTAATTCCTAGAAAATATTCAACCACAAGGAGGAATACTTTACTGCACAGAACACTTCATAAAGTCATGTAATTTTTTAAAAATGCACAAAATCACTGAGTATCAGGAAACTACAACAAATACCATCACATAGTCACTAGAATGGTTAAATCAAAAAGATAAATCATACCAAGTGTTGGCAAGAATGTGGAGCAACCAGAAAACAGAGACATTATCAGATGAGATCTCAACTGGGAAAACAACTTGAGAACAGGATTTTTAGAAGATACATGAGCCATAATCAAGCCATCCTACTTCTGGATATATGCCCAACAGAAATGTACATATATCTGTACAACAATGTCCATAGTGGCAGGATTGGTAGTAACCTCAAATAAGACCAAAACAAATATCAACAATGAATCAGATAAATAATTTATGACATATTAACATAAGGATGAAAATGAACTATAAGTATATTTTTAAGACACATGCATTTTCCAAATATAATGTCAAGATAAAGAAGTCAAACACTAAAGAATGTGTTCTCTTGAGTGGGGGACATGAGTATGGAGATAGAAATCAGGATAACAGTTACCCCTCACAGGCAGAATCTAGCAGGGGCCACCACAGAGGCTTCTGCAAGTTGGTGATGCACTGCTTCTTGATCTATTTGATGGTTATATGGATATGTTCACTCTTGGAAAATTCACCAGGCTGTAAGTTTAGGCTTGTGTGATTTTCTCAATTAGTAGAGAATTCAACAAAATTTTCTATAAAAATTATAATGATTATTTTGACGCATTAAGTCAAGGGTTTTTGAGACTTGAGGTTAAAAGAGTATGATTCTATATGGTAAGTGATAGAGTTGATGTTTCCCTGAAGGAATCTGTCAATTCTTTGGGTGCCAGGGAAAGAAACAAAGCCAGGAGTCTAAATAAAAAAGAAACTTATGCTCAGACCCTATAAAGTCTCACACCTTAAAGTCAATATCCACAGTGGGTACAGTAGACAAAATCTTTCATGTAGAAATTAACCTTGGTTTCATATATCATATCATTTATTTTACAAAATTCTTTAATCACAAGTATGCATTTATATGGGACTGGGTACTTGTGTGACCCCCAAATTGTAAATTTAATTTATAGTAGATCCATGGTTTGTAGAACATTCAGTTACCTAAATTATAACCAAACTTCCTGAAAAATATATGTTGTCCACAAATAGTACACACAGAAAAAAAAAATACTAAAAAACATGAGTGCCACACACACATATACACAAACACACACACTCTCAAAGTAAATTTCCATTAGAGATAATCATCAGAAATAATAAACTGAAGAAATAGACCAAAAAGATTACAGACATTGAAATTATCAAATAAGTAGAATAAAACATGTTTAATCTATTTAAATAAATAAGAAAATTGAGCCCATGAAAGAGATCCTTAAAAAAAACCACAGGCAAATTTAAAATAAAAACAATAGAATCTCTAAAATTGAACATCTAATAATTGAGAGGTGAAACTCAACAGTCAGGATAAATAGCAGATTAGATATAGCTGAAAGTTGGATTAGTGAGACATATATGAATGAAATATGCAGAATGCAGCAGAGAGATGCGATGGAATCATGATAGGCTAAGAGAATTGAGTGACAGTGTGAGGTCAAGGGAAGTCTTCCCAGGGTTTTCTAGGGGGATAATGGTCATGAGGCAATACATGCAACAATAACAGCAAAGAATTTCCAAAAATTAACAAATGACAGAAATACTCATATTAAGGAAGGACAACAGATTTTAAATAGAGCAAGTTATGTTTTTTTCTGAATCAACTAATGGACTGGAGTAAAACTGTAAAACAACAAAGATAAAAAAGAAGAATTTAAAAGCACCCAGAAAGAAGAGTTACACCAAAGGATTTTTCAAAAGATAATTTAGTATTATCTTTAAGTTAAGAGAAGCAGGAGTGCATATGAAGAAAAACTTTTTCAAGTCTAAGTACAAAACAAAGATAGTTTTTAAGAGAGAGAGAAAAAAATTTTAATATTTATTTTTTAGTTTTCAGTGGATACAACATCTTTATTTTATTTTTATGTGGTGCTGAGGATCGAACCCAGGTGAACGCGCTACCACTTGAGCCACATCTCCAGCCCAAAAAACAAAGATTTTTAAGGAAAAAATGTGAAGAGAATTCTTTCTATGGACACTGTCATTAGAGGAATTTCTAAAAGCTATAATTTTAAAATAAGAAAGGTCTGAGATAAAAAAATGGGCATAGAAAATGTATTTAAAAATACCCCAAATATCAACTATTATCATATTAAAACTATAATAATAACTTCTACAATGTAAAGTAGATATGAAGAGAATAAAAATCTAATCTTTTGTTTTGTATTGTCTTGCACTGGGTGGACAGTAAAACTTTATTAAGTTTAATATTCAGTCTTAAGTTACATATTCAGGAAATCTTTTTAGGGTTATTACAAAATAATAGAATCAGGGTCTAGCTGGGCACAGTGGTATATGCCTGTAACTCCAATGACTTGGGAGGCTGAGGCAGAAGGATTGCAAGTTTGAGATCAGCCTCAGCAACTTAGTGAGGCCCTGAGTAACTTAGTGAGATCATCTCTCAAAATAAAAAATAAATAAAACGGGCTATGGTAAAGCACCACTGGATTCACCCTGGTACGAAAAAAAAAAAAAAAGTCTGAAACAGACTAGAAGAAAACACACTAGAAGAAAAAATACAGTGAGAAAAGGTAGTCCCTTTGATGCAAAACAATGGGAAAAAAAAACAAACAAAGACAAAAAGTGAAAAGAAAACAAACATCAAAAAGGATAAGTAGGAAGGCTAAAATCGTAATTTTGAGTATTATAATCATAATTAACCAGGTATTGTAAAATGAACTAGAATTTCCCTGTAAAGCTAGTTTTTAACAAATATAAGAGAATGGGTATTATACAGGTAGATAGAGTCTTTTATAATAATGGAACAAAGTTATAAATTAATAAAAACAACAAAAATATAAAAGCCTATTCTTTTGGAAAAACTTTTATAAAGCATTTCCAAATTAATCTGAATCAGGAGTAACCATAGAATTTATAAAATACTTATAAATGAATAAAAACTACATTATGCATCAAATACGAGGGGTTTGCAGCTGTATCTGCAGAATTAAATCACTATATTAAAAATAAAGACTAAAAACTAATATCCAAAGCAACTTACTCAAGAACAGCAAAACAGATCCAAATAAAGAAAAATAGTAAAAATAGATACTGATAACTAGAAACACAATTACAAAAACTTAAAACCCAAAAGCTATTTGAATGGACTAACAAAGTGGTCTGGCAATTTGACAAAAGTGACATAGAAACAGAGGAGGACAGAAAAAAACAGTAAAAAAAAAAATCTCAAAAAAGGAGAGGAAAAAGAAAAAGAATGCACAAAATTATGAGAGACAGTTAAACTGAAAGCTAAGAAGTAATAAAAATTTAAAGGTAGAATGAGGACGTAATCAATACAGAAGTAGGAAATGTACATGAAAGAACCATTCCATACATATACAAAAAGCTGGAACCTTGAATGTGTCTTGAAGACGTTATAAGGGTTTTGGTGAAAATTGTGCAGTTAACAGGCGAATGGAGTGTCAGCTAAGAGTATTGGCACTGCTGATTCTAACAAATAAGGCAAGGAGGTCTGAAAATGTAAGCACATATCCTAATACTTAAACCATTTATTTATTTTGATTCTTTCTGTTTTATTATAAAACAAATACCTACCAGTGATGGTAATATTTAGTCAGGGAAAGACAGAATTAGACTCAATGATCATAGAAGACAAAATAAATAAGATTAAAATAAATAGCTTTATTAATCAGGTCATTCAAATAAATGATATTTTTTGGTTACAGAAGGTAGTAGACACAAAAATAATCATAGAATTTGACCTGGTAATTTTATCATTGAGAATTTATCTTAAGAAAATTATTTAAAAGATGAAGGAAACCTCTCAAGATTTTTCTAGAACTATTATTTTCTTTCTTTCTCTTCCTTTTTTTTTTTTTTTAATTCTTTAAATTTTGAGATAGGGTCTCACTAAGTTACTTAGAGCCTTGTCAAGTTGATGAGGCTGGCCTTGAACTTGAGATCCTCTTCAGCTTCCCAACTCTCTGGGAAAACAGATGTGTGCCACTGTGCCAGGTTAGAATAATTATTTCTAATAGTAGTCAATGAGGAAAAAAGCTAAAGCATCATAAATGGAAATTTTCAATCAAGTTATAATTGAAATAATAACTATGAAGATTGTTTCAGACAACAGAAAAGTGTTTAAAGAATAATGTGAGGTTTAAAAGACAGCACAAAAATTAAATATGATTCTTGTTATAGCTTCATAAAATATGTATTCCAACATTTGGAAGGAAAAAATGAAAATTATTCTATTTTAGTAACAGAACTATGACTAAGTGAATTTTAAGAAATCTATAACATATAAAGTAAATTTTAAAAAATTTAATGTATATGTATATATATACAAATTTTGGAAGTAAGACAAAAATTTAAAATCTTCCAGCTGTTGACTAGTATACGCAATGGTGGTAAAGACAGGGCATTAGTTATTATTTTTGTGAATTCCCAGGAAATTCACAAAACTAGAATACAAATATAAAATTATTGTAAATGAGATCTAAATACTGCAATAATTATATTGCTTTTCAGTTTCACTTAGATAAATATGAAAATGAACAGTAATTTTCAAAATGCGCAGCTGAGCACAGATTACTAGGATGCATCTGATGTGAGTTTATTATGAACAAATAGTGTACAATCAATTCAATTTTTATAGATGACATGATAATGGGCCAGGTTAGAGCCAGCTGAACAATATGACAGCGGAAATCTCCCCACATGATATTCTCATTAGTAACATAAAAATGCTGGATTTCTGTTCCATGGACTAAGCACTCCATTAGACATTTCCAATATGGTTATTAAAAACTGTTGTACTTTGAGGTCTGAATTGGTTTCAAAGATGCAAGAAATTTTGGTGATTTAGAATATTATCTGCATATATAACATGGGTTTGGATGTCTAAACTTTTGTCTATATCTAATTTTAACCTCCGGTTTGTATGCTCAGTGGTAGAAAGTCATATAAAATATCTATGCTTTTAATGACTCAGTGCGGAGAAAAAAAAGAAAACTTGATCCTAATCTCCTGCCCTGTACAAAAACCAACTCAAAATGGATTGAAAACTAAATGTATGATCTGAAACTACTGTAAAACCACACAGGGGAAACCCTTGAAGATAATGGTATAGGCAATGATTTTTCCAGATAGGATCCCTAAAGCACAGGGGAAAAAAAGCAAAATTTGACAAATTGGATTGCATCAAACTAAAAAACATTCACATGACAAATAATGCACAGTGTAAAGAAGAACCTATAGAATGGGAGAAAATGAGTATGAGAGAAAATTATTAGTCATCTGACAGAAGGTTAATATCCACAATATATAAAGAACTAAAAAAAACTAAACTATAAAACAGTAATCCAATTTAAAAATGGGCAAATGATCTGAATAAATGCTTCTCAAATGAAGAAATACAAATGGCCAGCAAATATATGAAGAGATACTCAATATCATTAGCCATGGGAAATGCAAATCAAAACTACAATGAGATACCATCTCACCACAGTTAGAGTAGCTATTATCAATCAATCAATCATCATCATCATCATCATCATCATCACAACAACATCATCAACAACAACAACAAATGTTCACAAGATTGTGGAGGAAAAGGAACTCTTATACACTGTTGGTAGAAATGTAGATTAGTAGTTCTAGTAATGTTGAAGAATAGCATGGAGGTTCCTAAAAATGTAAAACTGGAACTACCACATGATCCATCTAACTCACTCTGAGAATATATGCAAAGAAAATAAATTCAGCATACTAAACAGATATATGCTTGCCCCTGTTTGTTGAGTCACTATTCACAGGAGCTGAGATATGGAACAAGGTTAGGTGCCTGTCAACAGATGAACAGAAAAAGAAAATGTATTGATATGCCATGGAATATTTTCAGCCATGAAGAACGAAATCCTGTCATTTGCAGCAAAATGTATGGAACTAGAGGACAGTAGGGTAAATGAAATAAACTAGATATGGGAAAATAAATACCACATGTTCTCTCTCACATACGGAAACCAAAACCAAACAACTGGAAAGTAGGACTGGGAAGAGTGCCAGGAGTTGGGGAGGATGGAAGAAAGGTGGTTAGATATGATCCATTGATGGACTGATGAAAATATCACAATGAACTCCATTAATAAGTACAATTAATATGTTAAAAAATTTAAAATCCATAAAATTCACATATTCAAAGTTATAAAAATATTTATAGGAAACCAACCTCCATTTGGATAACATAGCAACTTCCTTCCTAGAAGGAACAGACTAGGTTGAGTGACTGAAGTTTTTGTATCTGTCTCTGGGTCAGTAATCAGACTCACAGCATGCATTCGGGTGCACAATCACTTATCTATCAACACAGACTTGTCTGCCGAGTCTCAGAAATGTGTATATCTCATAATATTTACAAAGACATATTCTAGGAAGCTACTTCCAATTGATAAAACCTATTTTCAGCCAGACCTCAATAAGAGAAGATGAATAAATGAATGAACACAAAGTAAAGTTTAAAAAAATATATCTTCAATTTTCAACCGCATGGGACTGATTAAACCAAAGTTTTAGATACACAGGAGTAGGCTTCATTTTGGTAAAGGGTTTAATATTGGATTTCCCATTTCAAAGGAAGGCACAAAGATAATATTTACTTGGCAATCAAGGGATAGAAGTCAAATCAAAGGACATTTATTAACTAGGTTAATGTTGGAATAGAAATAGGGATGTTTTCTCTAACGAAATCTTATTACTACAAAATAGCAGCATCATTGGATAAACAAGTATGAAGCAGTAGCAAGGACAAAGAAAGCAAGCTACTTCTATTTTTGGAAAGAATTAGGTGATGTCTAGTGTAAAAAGAAAAACATGTCAAAGTATAAATTCAGATGTTTTATTTAACCTTAAAATTTAGGTTGTTTTTCTCATTAATGTATAAGCATATTACATATAGTTTCCAAAGTCTAAATGTTGTCATAATGAAGTCTTCACTGAAAAACTAGTGATGAATATGAAGGGCAAAATAAGTAATGAGATAAAAAAATAGAAGTTTCTCATGCTCATGTCTTTTTAAAAATCCATGATTAGGGCTGGGATTTTTTTAGCTCAGTGGTAGAGTAATTGCCTCACAAGTGTGAGGCCCTGGGTTTAATTCTCAACACCGCATATACAGAAATGAATAAAACAAAGTTCATCAACAACTAAAAATTGTTTTAAAAAATTCATGATTGTATTGTTATATTGTATTAGTTCATAATATAGCTGTTTAATAACATTGACTTTGTCTTAGAAGAATTTAATATTATTTTTCCCTTTTCTCCGCTAAATGTATCATTTCAAGATTGTCAATAGAAAAACCCAATATCTTGGAAATATTTCACAACTCTACGCCATATGAGGATGAGACTGAAACCAGGTGTGGTGGTGCATGCCTGTAATTCCAACAGCTAGGGAGAGTGAAGCAAAAGGATCTTAAGGTCAAGGCCAGCTTAGGCAACTTGTCAAGACACTGTCTCAAAATAAAAACATAAAATGGGCTGGGTATGTAGCTCAGTGGTAGACTGTTCCTGGGTTCAATGCCCAGTACCACACATATGCAAAAAAAAAGAGATTGAAAAATGGAGTAAACAGTAATATTGACAAAAACCATCCTTGCACATCATCTAGATAGTGGGTTGCTCAATCTCCTTAGAAAATGATACATTATATTAATTCTGCATATTCATATATTACTGAGAAAATACTTGTAATGGTGAACAAGTCCTTTAACTCAGAGCAGGGTGGTGAAAGATTGCCTACATCTTTCTTCCTTCATAGATGAGGAAATCAAATCTTTAAGAAATTAAATTACTTGTGTAGTTCATACAGTTCATGAGCAGAATAATGTCTTCTTCTGTACCATCATACATAAGTAGTACCCCCCCCAAAAAAAAAAAAAAAAAACTTTCCATGAGTTACTAAAGTGAAATGTCTTCTATAGAACAGCACTGCTCCCAGGAATGCCAACAATACATAATGTAAGAAAGACCATGTGATAAGGAAATGATGTGAAAGGAAATTCACTGAGAGGCAAAAAATAAACTTGTTTCAATGTCTATGCATTGTTTCATGAAAGATAGTGAACATCTCTCCCATCTATCTGAAGTTAGAAGCGGAGGCAATTTTAAGTTCCAGTAAAAGAGATTAAGATTCAATTAAAAGGAATACTGTTTAAGTTAAAAGTCATGTATTAGGGCTAAATGATTTTCCAAACATTTATAAATTAGCTTCTACCTGTTATTTAATTATGATAAATCACTGCTGAATTTAATCAGTCTATATGTCAAGTGAAATCATTGGAGAAAGAATTAAATATTAATTCTTTTAACTTTTAACTCCACAGAATATTTCCAGTGGTATTGAAAACTGTGTCTAGGACTGAATTACTGAATCATTCAATATTGAATCGGTGAACAAACAAAACAATTTTATGAAAAATCATTATTTTCATTGTTCAATAGATACTAACAAACTTTTACTCTATTATTTACTAGCTGTATGGTTTTAGGAAAGTAATGGAACCTCTATGTACCTGAATTTCTTCATCAGTGAAATGCTGATAATAGAATGCATCTCAAAAATGTAAAAAAAAAACTTGCATAAGAGGGTAAACACCTAATTTGTTTAATAATGATACTTTTAAAATTGTTAGCCAGGTACAGAGACACGTATCTATAATCTCAGCAATTCAGGAGGCTGAGGTAGAAGAATCAGAAGTTTGAGGTCAGCCTGAATCTTAGGGAGACGGTCTCAAAAAAATAAAAAGGGCTGGTGGTATAGCACAATGATAGAGCACCCCTGGGTTTTATTTCTCAGTGCTGGAAAAAGAGGAAGGTAGAGAGGGAGGGAGGGAGGAAGAAAGGGAGGGAAGGAGGAAGGAAGGAAGGAAGGGAGGGAAAGAATTATCAAGGATTATATGAAGCAAATCTGAATCATAAAGGTCAGTTAATTCTAAACCACATATTATCAAATCAAGCAGCAACATATATAGATTTGTGTGTGCGTGTGTTTATATATGTGTATAGAATAGAGACACATTTTAATAATTAATGGCATTACTAGATGAAAGGAGAAAAATCACATACATACCTCAATAAATGTCCTTTAATTCAACCATCATTCATGATACAAATTTGTGGCAAATTTGGAATAGAGGGAATTTACAAAAACTGAGAAAAGACATCAACTATTTACATGGAAATGTTATTTAACTTCAGGAAGTAAAGACTGCTTGTTTTCTTCATTCTACTTAACAGTCTTCTCAAAGTCTTGTCATTTTGGATGAGTATTGTCACTATCTCCTAGGAGCTTGTTAGAAATGCAAACTCTCAGGCCCTGACCTACTTCTGAACCAGGATCTTCCTTTCAATATTATTCCCCAGTAATTCAAATATATTTTAAAATTTGAGAAGCACTGATCTCTTTAGTACAGAAGGACAATAAATATTGTTTTAAAGCAGTATACCATGTAGAATATAAAAATTGGAATGGAAAAAATCAATCTTTTTATTATTTACAGATGATATGACTGTCTACATAGAATATCTTAAAAAAAGAACAAAAATTATTAAAAGTACAACAAAGTTTTGACAAGTTTTTTGGATATGTGAACAATTAAACAATTATTTGATTTGCATACAATTCCAGCAAGCATCTAGGACATGCAATTTTGAAAACTGCTACCATGCCAGGTACAGTGGTGCATGCTGCAGTGCCAGGTACTTGGAAGGTTGAAGCAGAACAATAATGGGTTTGAGGCTATCCTGGGCAATGTAGTGAGACCCTTTCACGATCAAGATTAAAAGAGAGAGAAGGAGAGGGAGAGAGAGACAGAAAATCCATGCCATTTTACAGGGTAACAGAAGCTCACAGTGTATATGAATAAAAGATGCACAAGATGTTTATAACTAAATTTATAAATGTATTGAAAACACTAATAGAGATATAATTAATAGATATGCAATGATCGTAGATAGAAAATATCCTGAACATATCACTTTTTCATAAATTGATCAATAGATTCAATGCATTTTAATCAATATCATGATATTTTATTTCAAGGGGATCAATAAGCTCTTTAAAAACTTTTCAAAATGGAGGTATTAAGAATAGGCAAGGCAACTTAAGAAAACAAGGCCAGAAAAAGGGAACACCTTATCTGATATTGATTATTATAATGCTATAGAAATTAAGACCATGTGGGTTTGGAACAGATATCAAAAAAAAAAAAAAAAAAA
>NW_025999924.1:3564224-3621636 GCF_001458135.2 Marmota marmota marmota | reverse complement strand
AAAAAAAAAAAAAAAAAAAAAAAAAAAAAAAAAAAGACAAACAACCCAGAGTAGGCACCCAAGAAATAGACTCACAATAATTAGAATCTCAGTGCATAACAAAGGCAAAACTACCTTCAAGTAGTCAATCAATGGAGCTGAAATAACTGGTTTGTCAGATGGAATATATATATATATATATATATATATATATATATATTTAAAAGTGAGTTCCTTCTCATAGTTGATGTATAATTCAGTTTCATTTGTAAAATAACTGTAAAAGACAAACTTGAAAACATTTTAGAAGACAATTCTTGCAAAAAAAAAAAAAAAAAAAGAAACTACTTCTAGTTTTTCAATGGGAAAAAATGCTAGATTAGGGTTTTCTTTTTTCCATCATTCTTTTACTGGGAGAAGATATTTATAATTCTTATGATTAATAAGAAATTACAGAAGTTAATTGTTTTTTATAAAAATCAATCAGAGAAAGACATCTCAGGAGAAAAACTTGCAAGATAGGGGACAGATTTTTGTATAAGAAATATAAATAAGTAATAATTATATTTGTATTATTCAAATTTATTAGTTATCAATGCAATTAAAATTAAAACCTGCGCTGGGGGACTTGTATGATTCAGCGATAGAGATAGTAATTGCTGTGCATGTGTAGGCTCTAGGTTCAATTCTTAGCATCCTCCTTAACACAAACATCAAAATTAATACCAAAATTACTATCATTTTATAACCACTACATTGAAAAATTGTGTCTGACAAAGAACCACTTAGGAGAACTTTTGCAATCCATATATGACCACACATCCCACTTTCTCCAACACTCACTGTGAAACATGAACTCTTTCATACTCATTTACACAGATACACAATCAAGATTAAAATATAAACATTTTCTTAGTTATTAAAAAAATTATTGTCTGTGGGTTCTTTGTGTAAACTGTTAAGCTTTTTTTTTTAATATTTGAAGTCAGTTGTTATTAAGACATAAGGAAAACTACTTTCTTGATTCAAAATAATTAATACTGTTTATAAGGAAAAAAAGTGCTTGGCCAAAAGATCATCTTGTATTAATATATATCACATGATTTTAAAATGTAATATAAAATATATTATTAAATGTAGTATAATATATGTGCCCAGTATGGTAATGCATGCTTGTAACCCCAGGGACTCAGGAGGCTGAGGCAGGAGGATCACAATTTCAAAGCCAGCATTAGCATCTTAGCAAGTCCTTAAGCAACTTATTATGACACTGTACCAAGATATAAAATAAAGAGGACTGAGGTTGTAGCTCTGTAGTTAAGCATCCCTGGGTTAAATCTCCAGTACCAAAAAAAAAAAAAAAGGAATATAGAAACATTATTTCATTCACATTTACCAGCTCACCTTTTAAATGTTCTGTGCATAAAAAAGTCATTTTTGATAAGAAGACAGATGTTAAAATTTTAATGTAAGTTGCAATAAGTGTAAAGATTAAAAATGTTATTAATGAAGAAAAGTCAAATGCACATAGTTATTAAGAATCAAGAGCAGGGCTGGGGATGTGGCTCAAGCGGTAGCATGCTCGCCTGGCATGCATGCGGCCCGGGTTCGATCCTCAGCACCACATACAAACAAAGATGTTGTGTCCGCCGAAAACTAAAAAATAAATATTAAAAAAATTCTCTCTCTCTCTCTCTCTCTTTAAAAAAAAAAAAGAATCAAAAGCATACTTTTATAGTCACCTTTCAATCTTGTTTTAGGCCCTAGGAATTCTTTATTGTAGCTTTGTCTACTTGGACCCTACTTTCATAGGGAACAGGTGAACACCCAGCACAGCCATTTACTAGCTTTGTGACCTTGGGTAAGGTAAAGAGCCTCACTGAGTATTGGTTTCCTCACTAGCAAAATGCACCTCACAGGGCTGAGGCCATCATATGAGTGAAAACACTTTGAAGTTCTTCAGGCCAGGCCTAAAGATATTTCACAGCAAGAGATCTGAGAGTGTTAGCTTCTGTTATTCTCGTGGTTCACATTTAGTAATAATAGACCATGCTTCTGAAACAGTGTCAAGGCAGTGGTCATTTCAGGCAGTCTAGGTAACCTTTATTATTAACAGAATTCTATAGCTGTAAAGTTTCCAGTAAAAATAGAACACACTGACAATAGTGAAAAAGGGAAAGGAAAAGCTGGCCTGAAATTAGAACATCTAAATTCATTAAAGAAATTTATCACTTGCTGTTTCCATTAAATGTGCCTGACAATTAGTTTTATGAATGGCTTCCTATTCTGGTCACTAGTCTGAGGAGGTTTTTATTTTCAAGCATTCGAATTGAATATGCTAGAATTTGATTCATATTACTTCTTGAATTCACCCTAGTGATTTCTCTTATCAAATTAAATAAATATGCATATTGTTTACACTAGTGCTAGACAGTGATTTCAGTTTGGAATGACAAAATAACATTTGCTCTCTATCATCTGTATTTAAATAAATGCACTAATAAAGCATGCTTACGTATTTTTTGCTATCTGAACACTCTTTAAAGCCATCTTCTATTGAATAGATGAGTCAGGATGAAAACCACAAATAACTGTTATTAATTTTCTGTTGTGTCAGTGCTGGGCTGTACATTGTAGTGGCTGCTGAGCAGGAGGGGGTGCAGGGCAGGATTGCTCACATTGGGGTCTTATATAATTTCAAGAATACAGAACTAAAAGATTCAAAACAACAGTGAGAAATAAAAGATAATAATAATAATAAAAAAATAGTGTCAGGACAACATGTGATTATGTACAGGAGCCTAGTGAAAATTAACAGAGAAGGAGGTAAGGAGGGCAATAGTCAGGGAGTGCTTCATGGTGGAAGTGAGAATTGCAATGCACCTTGAAGAAAAGAAGCAATCCGGACATTAAACTACCAGCTTCATCATTCTGCCACCTCTACTTTCGTACTTCATGATTTTTGTTGTATCTGAGTTTCCTCTATACTATTATTTAGTTTTTAAAAAATTCTAAAATGGATTACTTTCTACAAACCAAAATACCTTTGTTTGAATAGAAATGGTTTGGTATTACTATATGTATAAAGTCTGCCATAAAAAAAGTGGGGAATGCATCTGAAAATAAATACAATGCGAACTGAACAACACTATTAGTTTCTATACAAGGTAATGTTGCCTTCCAAAGGCTCTGGGCTAGAGGCCAATTTTATGTTTTTTAAAAAGAGATATTGTACTTCCTTCTTTTTTTATCATTCTGCCTTTTCTTTTTCTTTTCAATTTTCCTTCTTTCTTCTTTCCCTCTATCCCTTTTGTGTGCTATCTCAGAGCCTCTCTCTCTCTCTCTCTCTCTCTCTCTCTCTCTCTCTCTCACCCCCGCTTTGCTTTCTCCTTCCTTTTATCTTTCACAAATATTTATTGAGCATCTGTTATGTGCCATGTACCATTGGGCACTGGGCATGCAACAGTGAAGAAACAGATGAAAGCTTTGAGTTTATATTCTTGTTGGAGGAATACAGTTGATAAAGACGAAATAAGGAAAGAGGTAGTTGGTTATAGGTGCTGTGAAGATAAATACAGGGTAAATCAGGATGGAAGGAACAACACAGGCAGGGAAGGATTGCTGATAAAGCAATTTATGAGGACTGACTAAAGGGCTGGATGGTACAAGTCATGCAGATCCTTGGAAGAAGAGATTTCTCAGCATCATTAAGCACAAACATGATTGACACGCTCAGGGAAGAGCAGTGAAGACAGAGTAGGGAAAGTTAGAAGGTGAGGGGGAGAGTGGCTTTTAAGAAGAGTGCAGAACTATATCACTAGAAGAGCAGTAGTGGAGATCAGATCATATAAATGTTTAAAAGACACAACAACAGTCTGACTTTAAAATGAGAAGCTATTGGATGACTTCGAGCACGGAGCAAAGCAGTGTGAGCTGCTAGCTTTCTTGTGGAATAACTTTGTAGATGTGGAATTTACACTAGAGGGGGAAAGAATATAAAGAAACTAGATAGGAGGGTATTGCAAAAAGTCTGAGAGAGATGATCAAATATGAAGTACCAGGGGAAGCACTGGAAGTAGAAATTTTGGATTTGCTGGGCAAACTACACCTTCTTAATATACCTCACCCCCAGTTATCACATGAAAACATCTACATTTTAGCACTGACATATTCATAAATGGGGACTGTTTTTCCTGCCCCACATTCATTGACAATGACCAGCAATCCTGCCTTACTCATCTATAATCCTTATTGTTGACCACAGTGTCTGACACAGGTATTCAAAGCTCCATGGAATGAGATTGCAAATGAGAGGGTTAATGAAAGGCAAGGCCAGAAGGCTGATGGCAGTTTCTGACCCATGAGGGAAGAATAGAAAGCACATGGACCCTGGGGAGAAGTTACTCTCAGGGAAGCAGTTTCACATCAGAATGTATTTAAATGAATGAAGGAGAATTAAGAGAAATATAAGGAAAGTGAATTTAAGGTGATGGGGAAGAGGCCAAGTTTCATTTATTTTTTTTTTGTAATATAGTTTTAATTCTTGATGGACCTTTATTTTATTCAATTTATTTGTATGCAGTGCGGAGAATTGAACCCAGTGCCTCATACATGCAAGGCAAGAACTCTAGCACCGAGCCACAACCCCATCCCTTCATGGAATCTTTATTCAAAGAAAAATCCCATATGGGAAAGAGTTATAAAAGGGGTTCAGGATTTACTATAAAACTTCTGTTTTTAAATCAGTAAAACCTTCTTAAAACTTTCAATTTTAACATCTCATTCACTAAAAAATGTAAGAATTTTGATCATTTTTGTTCTTTTAAGAGATTTTTAAAAATCTGCTCCTAGTCAACCATATATGTGTATTAGGAACACCTGTTTCAAAGACCGGCATGGAATTGTTTCTTTAGCTATAGAGAGGAACTTTATTATTTAATTTTAATTTGTATTTTGAAATTTTACCTTGTAGGACAACTACTTTTTTAAAATGATCACTATGAGGGACATGTATATAGTATGCAATGGCCAAATTGGATTAGTTAGAACAAGGAAACTTTACCATCTTGAGATGAAGAAACATGCCAGCCTCTTCAATGTGTACATTGCTTAATTAGTTATATTTCAAAAGAGCCAAAGGAATAATGGAGAATCACCACCGAAGAGAAAAAGGAAAAGAAAAATCTCCACTGCACAATAAAACTGTCAGGAAACTAAGGTAAGGCTGGAGGCATCAAGAGAGAATGCCATACAGCTGTGAGTGAATCGGGGCAGAGGCACTGAGGCAGGAGGTTCCAAAGGAAAGAAGGCCAGAGGGAGCACATGTCTTTACAATGCACTCTTGACGTTATATCAGGAAGCCTGGTCCATCTCACATAAAGTGAGAATCAAACTGGAAATCAATATCTTGTAGTTACATAGAGACCCTGAGCCAGACACTGAGCAGAAACTGCCAACTTTTTTTTTTTTTTCTCCTTTAGATGCTGGGAATTGAACAGAGGACCTCGCTCCTGGACCCAAGGAGCATTTTTGCAGGCACAAGTCAGAATGTTTTCTGTTTCCTGATCGAGGTCATTCTTCTCTCTTGCCTGAATAGTAATGACCTCCTAATTGGTCATGCACTTTTATACTTTTCATGAGCCAAACATCAGGGCTCCAAGCTGTCCTTGAATAAATAATCCTGTATTATCTGCTTCTGTTCCACTTGACACTCTATTCCCATCTTCCAACACTCAAAATCACACAATTTCCTGGTTAATTATTGAAAAGTTACCTGTTCTAAAGTCTCCTTTACCTCTTCCTCCCCTCCACCTCCACAATTGTGTTTATAGCCTTCTCTTATTGATTCTGAGAAACATCTCACCTCCCTGTTATGATATTTGTGGCATCAGTAATTTTACATCTGCCTCCCCCAGAATGTAGGAAGCCTTCGCCTGGTACACAGTAAGCACTTAAATATTTGTTAACTGTTGAAGGTCGAATATTGACTATCATTGTACACAGAGATATGAAGACAGTAGTTGATCCTTTATTGAGGATATAAAAAGTTTTTACTTAAATTTACATTTCAGATGAGGAGTAGCTGGATCTCTGACAAGTTCAAGAGAGTATTGAATCAATAGGAACCAGCCTTCAGTGAGACTAAAAGAGAAGGAAGCTCAGGTTCAGAATTCTTCTAGAATATTGTACACTCTTCCACATTCATGAGTTTAAAAAATAAAAATAAAAAATAATTAAAATAAAGTTTATGTAAAGTATATTTGAGAATCAATTCAGCTCCATAGAGAAAACTAAAATGAAATTTACTTGGAATACTCAATTGAATTGCTACATTTAAATATTTGTTCTTGAACTAAGATGACTATGTAGATATGTGAGAAAAATTAAATTTAGAAGGGTGTTTATTTTGAGTGGAGTTTTAAAGCAAGTACTATGAGTCAAGGTAAATACTCATATATGTAAGCTTGTGGTCCTGGAGTGTACTTATTCTCCTATAAACTCAAGACTTAGAGACAGTTGCTAGCCACAACAACAGTTGCTAGCCACACACACAGCTTCCCTGGCCACCATTGTACACAAACTGCAATCAAGGAGCAAGAGAGGGTGAGTTCCCAGATTACTTCCAGGTATGTATCAGATCTTTGAGCTGCACATTAAGTAACTTATTTAGGATACCAGGAAAAGTTCAATAGTGGAACAATGTTGACTAGACTTGGAAGGCATACGATTATAAAAGTGTTTTTGGCCTTGGAACAGAACATTTATCATTGTTAATATGGAGGTTTTTAAAAATTCATTTATTCTTTTTAATTTGTTATATATGACAGTAGAGTGCATTTCAATTCATAGTACACATACAGAGCACGGTTTTTCGTGTCTCTCGGACACACAGTAGAGTCACATCTGTACTTAGGGTAATGATGTGAAGCATGATCATTAGGCTTACCTCAGTCCCTGCCCAGTAGCTTGTAATTTGCTGATTCCTTAATGCAAATCTTCTGCATTGGGGTCCTTAACTTTTGAAATGGATGCTAACCTATACCATTGTCAGAGACTTGGTCTTGTGCTTTGGGCTCTGTCTCTCTCACTTCTCTTTCCCTCTCACTTTATTCATACATTTTGTTCACACACACACTTTTCCCTTCCTTCCATTTGTTTTTTTTTTTTTCCTCACTGAAAAGAAATAAATCACGATACACCTGCAAAAACAGAAGGCTTGTCCACATAGGACTTCAATCCATACTCAGTTTGTACCTGAAGATTACAGATATATTGTGTGAATGTTTATAGATAATATAACAAATATTTATATAGTTATCCAATATCAGTTCTAAACCATGAAAACATTCCCAGGATGTTTATGCAAACTGAACTCTAAACAAAATTCACTGCTGCCATTTGAATTTCACACATGTGGATTTTCTAGATAGCTTCTGAGAGAACTCTATATTTGCCAAGGGGTTGGTTCATTGCACAAGATTTCTTATAAGATTAGATGATGCACCTGATTTCACACTACAGTCTCTCTTGAAAAATATCAGTTGTTTTTTGATCACAGAAGTTCACTCACTAATGGAAGGCAGAAAGAAGCCTGCCTCTATGGAAACTACTCAATAACTTTAAGAAGATGCTCTGTAAAAAGAATTGTTTAAAAACATATTTCCTTTTACCAAAAACAAACTTTTACAGTCATAAACATTTCCATTTTTTAAAGTACCATCAAAACTAGATGTGCAGAAAAAAATGACATTCTACTGCTTGCTGGGCCTTGAGTTGTACAGCAGAACCTGCTCAGCACCCCAAGAAACTGCAGTACTCATCACTAGAGAGAAATCTGCAAGTAACAGTACAGGGCAAATGAGGCTACAGACACAGACCACAGAGCTTTGCAAAAAGATTTGCTGCAGCCTGATGTACAAACCACAATGAGGCAATGGGGAGTTTATGACCACTCTCAATATCAAAGAGTGTTTTCTTCAAGCATGCCAAACTCTGGATGTTTCTCAGCAGGCATTCATCAATGACAGGCTAGGGACCAAGCAGGGGGTGTCATGGAAAGGCATGCTCCTCTAGGCTTCCCCTTCTCTTAGTGATTTGACCAGAAAATATAATTAAATAAGTTCCTGCTTTGCTTCCATGCATTTTTCCATCCAATTTTATTTTATTTTTTAAGTTTGAAAATCCTCTTTGTTTATTTTGGTATTTTTATTTTTTTTAAATTTTTTTATTGGTTGCTCAAAACATTACAATGATCTTGACATATCATATATCATACGTTTGATTCAAATGGGGTATGAATTCTTATTTTTCCCACGTGTACAGATTGCAGGATCACATTGGTTATACATCCACGATTATACATACTGCCATACTAGTGTCTGTTGTATTCTGCTGCCTTTCCTATCCCCTTCCTCAGGGAAAATTAAACTCCCCTATGATTTTATTATCTATAACAATTCCTGTTTCTGGAAGTTAGCTTGTCCTGTTATCTAGTACTACAGGGAATCTCAATATTGATCAACTTCTGAAGTGGCAGCAGAAATACTTTCTTACTGCTCAATTTATTTATTATTTGTCCTGTTTTGTTTGTACAGCCACTTCCCTACTGGTAGACATTTTGTTCATTTCCATTTTTCACTATGACAAAATATGTTTTATGGAAATTTTTAAATTAACATTATTTTTTCTTCTTATGCCCAAATAAAAGCTTACAAACAATACAAAGAAAAATGTGAACATTTAAAAGTATCTGCAATCTTCTTACTCTGAAATACTCAAAGAAGGGCTTGGTGATGGTGTGGTAGGGTGAGTTCACACACTTTCTTTTTTTCTGAGTATAAACATACAAGTAAATTTGAGTCAAGAATTAAATGCATAAATTTGTAAAAATTTGATGATACTAAACTTACTTTTATAACATGCTTTCTTTTACAGCTGTAGTACATTTAAAGTATTCAAAACACTATATATTTTCTAGCACTCTGTTCACAAAGTGTTCATTTTTTTTTAATCACCAAAGAAAAATACATTGTATCAGGCAGAAAATAAATTTGGTTGAAAGTTACCTTCCTAACATTTGAGAGAGACTAGAATAAATGAGGCTTGGTGTACTTGATCCTAATGAATTGAAGTGAAATCTACCTTCAAATACTTCAAGGCTTCATTACAAATTAAAATGAGATCCATTCTTATTCCTTCAAAAACATCATATGCTTAGGGAAGTAAGGTGCCTCCAGTTGAAAGGAATAATTTTATTCCCTTGTCTCTAAATTGTATACCAATTCCTCCTGTTTTGATTCTGCTGTCTCAGATATTCAATTAACAAGAACCATTTGTAGCAAGGGGTTTGTCTATAATTTTATTGAGTCACCCACTTCTGAGTCATCTATTCCAATTTGTTTTAAAATCACATGCAAGATACCTGGCTAACATACAATTGCCATGGCTGGGAATATAAAGAATAGGCCATAAAAGAACATACTGTTCCATAAAGGAACAGACTGTTATGATACAGTAACATAAATGTTTAAGCAGTGCAATTCACAATAGGCATGTTAGAAAACTATTTTTGTTGCCCCTCAATAGATGATCAGATAAAGAAAATGCAGTATGTATGCACAAAGAGTTTTATTTGGCCATAAAGAAGAATGAAATTATGTCATTTTCTGGTAAATGAATGGAACTGGAGAATATAATATTAAGTGAAATAAGCCAGACTTGTGTTTTTCTCTTACATGTGGGAGCTAGAGAGAAATAACAAAAAATTTTAAAAGTGAGGGAGTTCCCATGAAAATAGAATCGATAACAATGGGGTAGACTAAGTGGAATGAGGGGAGGAAGAAAGTGATGTAAAAGGGAAGAGCAGAAGAAGAATGAAATTAACCAAAAACATATATATAAACTTCACAATGAACTCCACTTTTAAGTATAACTATAATGTATCAATTTAAGAAATAGATCAATAAGTCTTTTTTGATATTTTCCTATTTTAATTTGAATCTTCTTTGATCACAAACGTTGGTGGTCTATTCACTAAAAGGCATTTTTTTGTGTAGGTATAGATGGACAGATTGCCTTTATTTGTTTATTTTTATGTGACTTTAAGGATCAAACCATTGCCTCACACTTGCTAGGCACTGAGCTACAGCCTCAGCCCCTAAAGGGCATTTCTTAAGCCTCTTTTTGTTACATATGCAGCACCAAGTCATCAACTCCTCCTTTCTTATCCATCAGCCATCAGCAACATATAGTTAAAGTTGATCATGGGAACTGTGCACTTCAAAATAAGAGAAACCATAAAGAGGAAGATGCTTGATAACAGGAGTTTGTAATCTAGTAGGGGACTTGTGATCAACTGACATACTGAAGAACACAAACACATGTGCCAGAAAGCAAACACCTACTTAGTAAAATCAGTTGTGGGGACCCTACCAGACAAACAATAAAGCTTGTCTTATAAGAACTGAGGGAGCAGTGACAAACCTAATTATGGAAAGAGGTGTGGTTTGGGAAAGAATAAAATGACCAAGCTGTGAAGGATAGAGAATAGAATGAATGACGGAATGACCCAAATCTAACCAGATAGAGTTAAACAGGGACACAATTAAAGTCTTGCCCTTTGGTTAAAACAAAAACATCTAATTGAGCGCTACCAGTTAGTTAAGTGCACACTGTGACAACAATTGGATGTGGCAGCTGAAAGAGTCTATGTAATCTAAAGTGACTTCATTGATAAACAATGTCCAGGAAGAGGGGAAAAAAAGGAAAGTCTGCATGATGCTCAGGGTCTTATTTGGAATTTGCTTTTCTCTGGGTCACAAAATTAAACAAAGAATGAAAAATGAAACAGGAGCTAGTCTATAGGAGAGTCGGAGAGGCAGGGAAAGGTACCCATGACAGGATGAGGAGTTAAGGAATAGAAAACATAGGCAACAAAGGTGTCAAGTGAAAATGGGATTGGACTTGCCCTGCATAAGTGCAACCTTCACAAGTTGAAGCAAAGCTATTTGGAAGCATTGAGGAGGAAAATCTGATTCACTAATAGCCAAGACCAAGATATTGATGGAGGGCAGGCCAAAAACACATTAACAGCTGCCTGGGAGAACGATGAGCTCTCTGCGTGAGAAGTGACAGGGGAGCAAGCACTGACTTTGAAGGTCATCTCAGAGCTTGCTAATGCACTGAAGAAAATAGTGTCTTCTTTCAGCTTGAACATTCTGATTCAAGATGTTTGCCCTCTCTTTCGTCTTCCTATAAATTCCCAATTTAGCTTCCTTTCAACTAATTTAACCTCCACCCCAACTTAAACTGTTGTACTTAAAAAAAATATGTTGGTGGAATTAAGGTTGGAAACATATATATGTCCAAAATGTTTGATAAACTCTAAAAAGCATAACAGTAAATACCTACTTCCCTATAACTCTCTTCTGAGAAAAGAAACACTAAGCTCCCTTGATAAAAATAGCTTCTTAAAATATGATGTGCTAGAGCATTCTATTCAGAATAATGTGAGTTCACATGAACCTGTTAGGATCTAAGATACTTGGCAGCATGATTCATAATAAGAGTCCCATGTATTGCCCTAGTGAAGCTTATCTCACAACAAATGTGAAAATGAACCACCTGGAATCTTGTTAAAATGCAGTTTCTGACCAGGAGTTCTAGGGTAGGGTTCAGATTCTGCATTTCAACCCAGTTCATAGGTGACATTCATCCTGAGGGGGCAGAGACAACAGTTTAAGTAGCACACAGTGGGCAGACTGTCCGTGAATGCAGCATGTTAATTATTATAGTAACAATAACCTGGGCATTTCTTTGATTTATATATTAATGACAAATATCATAGAATTTTCATTTTCCTTCATTTGATAATTAAAATATGTGATTCAAAAAAAATTCGTTTAAAAAGCCATTTCTTCCCTTCCATGCACTAAAGAGGACAACCATACAACACTTTTTACTTAACTTCAATTAGATCACAAAAACTATCAACTAGCAAATCTGTCAAGATTTGAATGTTACACTAGATTAGCATGTTGATTTACTTTTTGTTTATCATAGGCAAGTCAGTCTCTAATAATAAAATTATTGTAGCAGCTTTTCCCCAGCACTAAACGGAATATAGAAATTCAGGATCAAATGTAGTCTGAGATACCTGTGAAGAGTTATAAGGTGTCAGTTAATTAAGATGTAAAATATGGTCCAAAAAAACTCAAGTCTGACTATCTCCAGGTTTCTTATATTAGTCCAGATTTTAAGGTATTTAAAGAATTCACATTCTTTGAATATGGTGTGAGAGATATAATATTAATTTTTTTTTTCATTTTCTCCAGCAAACATGCAAAAGTGATGGATGCTGGTTAGACAAGGCTGCTTACTTTCTTTAAAAAAGAAATTCAGAAAGGCATTTGAGCCATTATCCTAAATTATCATTTGGTTATTGGAGAGAGTTTGATATTCTAAAGTGGCCATTGCTCTTTAAGTGTTGGTATTTAGAATCTAGTCCTGCTGAGTCACTGTTCTACTCCAGTGACAGCCTTTGGCCTTCTGCTCTTCGGCTGAAATGTTCCTTCCTTCATCTATTCTAAGTCTTTACACAAATGTTAACATAAAAGGGTACCTATCTAAAACTATACTTCCTATTCATTCCTGTACTTCCTGTCTTCCTGTATCATTTTCTGACTTTGTTCCTCTTCAGCAATTATTACTAACATTATATTTTACCTACTTTTCTTGAATATTGTCTGTCTCCCTTGTATTAGTTTTCTATTGCTGGTATAACAAATTACTACAAAGTCAGTGTTTAACAATAAAAAGTTTTTATGTTATAGTTCTATAGACAGAAGTCTAGCATAGGAGACACTGGGCTAAAATCAAGGTATGGGCAGAGTTGTAGTCCCTCCACCTGCCCCGCCCCTGGATGTTCTGCAGAGAATCTTTTTCCTATTCACAATCCTTGGCTCAAAATCCCCTTCCTCCATCTTCAAAGCCAACAAAGTTGTATCTCTCTGATAAATTCTCCAGTTATCTTCCCTTTCTCTAGCCCAGCCATCAAAGAATCTCTGTTTTAAGGTCTTGATTGGGCCCAGCTGGATAATCCAAGACATCTTTACCTCTAAGGTCTATGTCCTTAATTGTATACAAACAATCTCTTTTTCTATGTAAGGGAACCTATTTATAGGTACCAGGGATCTGGCAGTGGGAATCTCTGCAGTAGTCATTATTCTGCCTATAATTCTACACTGGAATATAAGCTCCATGAGGTCACAGATTTTTGTTTTGTTTACTATTATACCTTAGTATGTAGCACCCAGCACATTGTATGTACTCAATACCTAATTTTTCAGTGAATGAACGAATGAAATGGATTAATGCTTAACACATATTTGAAGTCCATGTGCTAAAACACAGGCCTCTAACAAGCTGTGTTTAAAGGGTGCATCACTCAAATTATATAAATTTTCTTATTTGAAATGTGAGAGGAACATTTAATTTACTTCACAGAACAATTTAGAGAAACAGTCAATATGATTTACACTGAGGTAGTCTGAAATCCTTAGCTAAAAAAATGTAAAGCATTAAGACTACATTTTTAAGTTGGTCTGAGATGTGTGTGTGTGTGTGTGTGTGTGTGTGTGTGTTCAGTACCCAGGGGCGCACGCATGCTAAGCAAGCACTGTATCACTGAGCTATATACTTGTCCCTTTTTAATTTTGAGACAGGGTCTCCCTAAATTGCCCTATCTACCCTTGAACTTTCAATCTTCCTACCATTGCCTTCCAAGTAGCTGAGATTACAGACATTCGCCATACACCTGCCTTAGATAATAACCTTACCTAAATATTCATGGTTCTTAAGGCTCAAAATATCTACAATTCTGGTCATAAATTCACTCCTCAGATTTTTAAAAACCATACCTGAAATGCTAAAGAATATACATAGGAGATCCAGAGTGAGGGCATAGTCTTCCTTGGTTAATCTTCTGCCAGACACACCAATACTCAGAACCATGTACCCACACTGAGTGTAGCCTGCTTAGATTATCTAAGCAGATGACAAAACAATGGAAAATTATTGGAAATGTCCATCACTCAGTGTAGTTCAGGCTTTTTGATTAGTCTGGCTATATCCCTTAATTTCGCCAGGTCATCCTGTTACCTAAGGACCGTTGCTCTCAACCATGTTATTAAAAGATGTTATCAAATAGTACAATGGTACAAAGGTAAAGGACAAATAGCTTTATCATTTTAATCTCTTTAGGATTAGGACACATTTGGCCCAGTACCCTGCCTTCATATAAAACAACTTAGAAGCCAATATCATAGTAATAATTACAACATGCCAGTGAATAATTGTAGAATTACTTTGCTAATTTTTCCCAAAAAGAAGTTGGGACTTTTACCATTTTAGAATATTTGTACAAGAATGAGCGCCTGGATGAATTTTGGTAATGCTCATCAATTTTATTAATTAAAAAAAAACTAAAATGTTGCCTGGAAATCATATGCCTATATTTACTAGAAGAGTGAAAAATCTTAAGGTTTAAAACAGAATCTTCTATTGTCTTAGAAAAGCTGTGATGCCCAGATTAGAAAATCATTTTCTCCAGAACTGATGTAATCAAATGTACTAAAAGTAGGCCAAACAACATGACAGTCTTAATATAGATGTGGTTTGCTTCTCTGGGTCTATGACTATACAAGGATTGGTTGGAAAACATTAGGTTCTTCTCAACAGACCTATTCATTGCAGAGAAAGCTCAACTAATAAACTCAATAATACAATGCAGTGATTCTTAAAGAATAGCATTAGCTATTAGCTGAGGATCTTGAAAATCTGATGCTTAAGCCACACACTAGCATTCACATCACCTGGGAACCTATTAGAAATGCAAAATTGAGGGTTCCACCACAGGCCTCTAGAATTAGAAATATTGGGTAATGTGTGGTTTATTGCTCACTCCAGGTGAATGGTGTTTCTAGAGGGAGGTTGAGGACTCTTTCTACAAGGTCAGAATAGTTATGTGCACAAAAGCACCAGGTCACCAAAGGACTTCCCAGGGAACCCTCAGCAATACAGTTACAGCATGCAAGACTTCCTGAATTAAGGAGTTTGGGTTATCTACAGGCAATGATGGTGAGTCAATAAGTTTCGTTTGTGGATTTATATATCATACTTTATTTAGGAAATGAGCTCTGACAAGAGAATAAGGTCTAATCTGAATATTTCAGAGACTTTTGTCAGGAAATTCTGGAAAATTCCATCTTGATAAAAAGCTGGGCCCAAGTAATGGTGGTGGTAATGGAAACCAGAAATTGAGAGATCTCTGGGCCAGGTTTAAATATGCTGGGAAGGGAGAAAAAGAGGAAAGAAGGTAGAATCTTGGGCTTCTTAGTAAGTATTTTTAAATTTGGAGTCTGATACTTATTTTGTATCAGATATCCAGGCAGACTATTGAAAGCTAAATGAGGATTTTATGTTTAGGTTGGGGAAGGAGCAGAGATGTCTCCATCATGTGTGCAGCTGGTTCAAATGATCATTGTTTGAAATGATGTGGGCAGGAGGAAAGTGGTATTCCGGAGGCAGAGCAAATGTGAAAGTGTGGACACCTCTCTCGACCAGTAGCCACCTAAACAAGATTGGAGCCTCCAAGGCATTGAAATTATGTGAGATATTAAGAATACATGGTCACCTGAGTCTTGCCCAGAAAAATTACAGTGTCTTTGATTTGGGTGTCTGGCTTAGGCATCAGATTTTCAAGATACTCAGGTGATTTAAAGAGGGTAAGAATTATTGCTTTAAGAATGTGGGATTTTTTTTCTTTAATTTGATGTATATCCTTGAATTTCATTCTGTCAATTTTCCTAATAATCTTTGGTGATGCTAATGAAATCAATGTGTTGTGGATTGTGCTCAAAGAGTTAATCTCATCCAATCCTTGAAGAATAGTGACTATAAGCAGCAGAAACATCTGGGCAGACATGTAACTAAAGTGCTATGAAATAATTAAAAATCCTAAAACAAAGAATAAAAATATTTTTCTAGGACACTGGTATAATTACAGTCTTAAAATTTTGGAAATCAAAATTTTAAAGATTTTATAAAAGGGAAAATAAATGTAAGAAGCCATAGAGAAAAAGAAAGAAAATATCACAGAAGGGCTTATGTGAATTATAATTTGAAATAATTCAGATGCAAGAAAAAAAGTGATCACTGATATGGTTATTTTGGAGACACAGATATGGTCTGTATTAAATCCACATGTAGTAAAGGGTAGCTTTTAGCTACTTGTAAGATCTAATAATGAATGTTGACACTATTCAGGCTTAGCTCCAATGAACATTTCAGAGCTTTGTGCTTTTACAGGATTTAACTCCTTTCACTTTTTTTCCAAGTTTTAGATTTCTTACAAATTTATTACAAATTTATAAGACCTTTATGCAACTCAGCCTATTTAAGAATATTATTAAGAATATTATTTTTCTTTTCTCTTTAATATAATATTTACAGTCTATCTCCTGTTCTGAATGACTTTATGGAAAAAATCTACATTTCTATATTATTCTTGAGTGAGAGAAATCTAATGACTTAACCTCAAAAATTTGGTACTTCCAACATGAAGTAAGACCTCAGTTTTAAATATCATACTATCCATATATTATGACAAATATATGCTTAGCATATGAACCATTTGGTTAGGTACAATCAGACCCACCCTAAACTTAAGCAAGCTTATCTGAAGTTTACAGACGGTTTACTACAATTTACTGGATGGCATGTGTGTATAGTGACTTTATTGTTTCCTTGTTACTGAGTAGTCAAGCAAGAGCTATGATAGGACATGAGGACAAGCACTGTGCTGACTGGAACAAAACATGAATTAGTGAAAATAAAGGGTCTGAGGATCTGCATTCTGGCAAAGAGCTCTGGAAAAGATGAGATTTCCACAACACAAGCTTGACCATTTTGACCAATCCCCAACCTGTCCAACTACAGCCACATTATGTACGAGCAAAAAGTTTGCATTTCAAGTGGAAGCCTCCCATTATTAATTAGAAAAAAAGTCATATATAGTATGGAGTAAGTTTAATTGTCCATTGAATAGATCAAAGTAATGTAGGTATTAAAAATAAAATGCCATCAGAAATAAATTATTCATACTCTCTGACTTCTCTAATTTAGTAATGTGAAATCATTAATGAGATACCCAACCATCCTAAATTTTTTAATGACAATTCTTGGTGTCTATATTGCTCACAGCTAATTGAAATTTGTATTCCTGTATGTTAATTTTTCTGATCGTGTGTGGTTTTCTGAAGAGTAAAATAAGTTCAGAAGTTTCATAATTGTGAAGAAACTTTTAGGTAAAACTTCAGAGAATTGTTCGTGAATTTATGTGAGAATTTTCTTTAGTATTTAACAACTTTCCCTTTTACGTGTAATTATTCAGTAAATGAGTGGCCCCTCAACTTTTTCTTTGAAAAAAGCTCCCAAAATTCTAATTGCAATATTCTATCTGAAAATAACATCATTATAAAGGTAATGAGACTTGGGTGATAAAAACACTTCTTCCTTCTCAAAATGGGAACACTTACTTTATACCCTTGAGCTTTTGGTGAAGAGCTTATTTTTTTAATGTCACTCTCACCAAACAAGACATCTATAATAAATATATTTACATGTTACTGTTACAGGGAAATTAGACCTTATGAAAATGAGGATAGAGTACTTAAATTTGGGTTAGACTATTCCAGTTCTTTTTTTTTTTTCATGTTTTTAAGTGTTCCTTTATTTTTATTTTTATTTTATTATTTTAATTTTTTTAATTTTTATTGTTGGTTGTTCAAAACATTACATAGTTCTTGATATATCATATTTCACACTTTGATTCAAGTGGGTTATGAACTCCCATTTTTACCCCGTATACAGATTGCAGAATCACATCAAATTCCAACTGAACCACTCTTGTCAATTGGTAGATAGATCGTACAAATTGCTCTCTAGAATTTTTTTTTTCAGAAAAAAATGCTGCAGCTCTAAAATTTACTTTGTACTTAAAATCAGCATCAAGAGTAGTATCTAGGGCTGGGGTTGTGGCTCAGTGGTATAGCGCTTGCCTCACATGCACGGGGCACTGTGTTGGATCCTCAACCACATATAAATAAATAAAATAAAGGTATTGTATCCATTTACAACTAAACGTTGAAAAAAAAAAAAAAAGGTAGTACCTAGTCACTATAGGCATCGTCAAGGACTGTAAAAGAAAGATCTTTGGCTTTAACCTCTATCTCAGAAAGCACCAGAAGGATTTATGAGGAGGCTTCCTATGAGCGCCAGGCCTGCTTTGGTTTTCCGACAATTGTTTTTTTGGCATCTCTCCTTGGATTACCACTGGATTCTCAGATCCTCCCTGTCCAAATGAAGTACACAGTTTTGCCCCAACCCTGCTTCTCCTCTTAAGAATCCTAGCTCAGTGAATGGCCCACTATTTGTCCAGGTGCTCAAAGCGTCTCCCTCTTGCTCACTTCCACACCTAATGAATCACCAGGTCCGAATGAATTTCTGTCCCTAAATTATTTCCCTTGTCTTCATTTCTACCTTGCTGCTGGTTCAGACTATGAGAACTTCTTTGGATTATGGCAGCAGTGACCCTGTTGGTCTTTCTCCAGCTTTGCATTTCTCCAGCCCAGTCTATAGTACAGTCAAATCCTATGACCACAAAGTTTCCTTTCTGTTGGGACAAAGTCCTGGCATTCTCAGCTTCATCTCCTATCATTCTCCAGACTCTACAATTGCCACCAGACCCCAACATCCACCAGATGATGCTGTGTTCAATTACATGGTGGTATCAGGAACCTTCCACTTTTATTTTTGCATACCTGCCTGCCCTGTCCTTCATCTGGCTAATTTCTACTCATCATGCAGGCTATAGTACCTCTTCCTTAACAGTTCCTTGACCCTTCATCTTCTTCTGCTTAGTCTAGGAGAGGAGCTTGCTTGGCATTCTATATTCTGACTCATCTTGAAAGCTATCAGACTCTATTGTACTTTCTTGTTTACTCCTCTAGCTTGCCCCTTGGACCTCTGGCTTCACAAGAACCATGGCGTGACATACTGACTCACTTGTAAAACCCTGGCCCGTCATAGTGAGAAGTCTATGGTAGGTGCTCTACAAATATTTGCTAAATGAATGAACCCAAATGAATCCTTTGCATTATATTCAAAGGCCACAGAGTTCAGATTTCTGTTTATACTGTTAACTATCCGAAGTACTGAAGGCAAGAGAAGATGATAATGAGATGTCAGCTTATTACAAAGTACCTCCCTGCTAAAGAGTTTCATATACCCCTCCACACAAAAAAAAAAAAAAAAAAAAAAAAAAAANTCTTCTAGTAGGTTCTTTTACAGTTGGATTCTGTCTGTCTTGTTCACTGCTCTTTATCCCTAGAATTTAGAATAGTGCTAAGAAAATAGAAGGCACACGATATGTAATACTTATTGCCTGATAGTTTGTCAATATAAGCATTGTAGGAAATACAAAATAAAAAATTAGAGTGTAGCAAGCCATCATGGCATGTGCCTGTAATCCCAGAAGCTCAGGAGGCTGAGGCAGAAGGATTTCCAATTCAAAGCCAACCTCAGGAATTTAGTGAAGTCCTGAGCAACTCAGTGAAACCCTGTCTCAAAACAAAATATAAACAGGGCTGGAGATATGCCTCAGTGGTTAAGCAATCCTGGGTTCAATCCCTGGTACCAAAAGAAATTAAGAGTGAAACACAACACCAAATTTCAAAGTCCATGGAATTTTATAGAACATTTGTTTTTACATTTCAGGACTTAAGTCCCTAGTTTTATACTTGTACAATGCCCATATGAGCAAAACATTTTTCACTTAAATACTTAAATTGTCTTCCAGTTTATACATGGGAAGGAATTCTTCATGGAACATCACCCATTTTTTCTATACATAGGAAAGAGTTTGGGCCAAACACTTCTTCAGGAGTGTGTAGAAAGGGCGTGAAATTATTAAGTCAACAAATGTGATTACTTTTTTTTTTTTGGTGGTTCTGGGGATTGAACTAGGGCACTTTACCACTGAGCTACATCCCCAGTACTTTCTATTTTTATATTTTAATACGAGGTAACATAACTTGTCAAGGGTGGCCTCAAACTTGCAATCCTCTCCCTCAGCTTCCCAGTAGCTAGGATTAGAGGCATGTGCCATTGCTCTGGGTTGTGATTGTTATTTCACTGTAACATAAATGGTTTTGTAAAAAAAAAAAAAAAACCAACCACTTCTATATTTTACAGATGCACCTGTAATTCTTCACAGCCCCTTCAGCTGAATTTACTCACTTCAGGCTCAGCCTATGTGAAAGAATCTTCCCCAAGGAGGGACCCATTAAAAGAACTTCAGATACAGCTAGGCCATGCCACTCAGGGATAGCTCTTGGATCAACATGGGTGACCACTAGCTTACACCTGATCTTCTTCCCAGTTGACCTATTCCCTTTATGGACCCCAGATCCTGGGTTAGGCTTACAAATTAGGATAGCCTATATCACAATGCTTTGTTGCCCCTTTTAGCTCTGGATCTCTTGTAACCCAAGACAGCCTAATCCAAGTCAGACCTTTTTAAGGCTCTAATGACTCACAAGGCCAGCCTCCAGGGAAATTCCAATTCTCTCAGATCTCTTCTAGTATCCTAGCACATTTATTTTTCCCTGCCCAAATTTGATTTCTTTCCCAGTCCTTGTTTCTGAAATCCCATTGAATCCTTCACAAATACCCTAAATCCTGGCAAAGTATGATGTGGATATCTTAAGTTCATTTTCAGGGCTCAGTGTTCAATAATGACTAGTCATTCAGCACCCAATGAGAACGCTGCATGGAGAATACAGAAGTTGGAATGGGGGAGGGCAAAGGAGAGCCTTTAGGTACTGCAACATATTTCCACAGAATAATGTAATTGGTAAATTCTCATATCCAGTGAGGATCAAATTGATGTACTATTTTAGCACTCCCCAAAGAATTCTCCTACCTCATTTCTGCAGAGAACTTCATTTTATGGAAAAGTTCCACACTGTTTAGCGTACTCTATTATTTCATGCCAAGTAGATGTTTATTTTAAGAATTATAAAATGCACCCATCAAAAATTTCTGGCACAACATGTACTATGTATTATAAGTTTATATATTTTTAAAGTTCTTGACAAGCCTTTCTTGAGCTTCTGTTTAAAAAATAGTCATGAGCAGAGTCAAATATGATAAAAAAGTGAATAAACAACTCACAGAATTCCAGCATCTGTCCTATAGGTACTAGAATTAGAAATTTGGTTGAAATTAGTTAGAAATTAACTATGTAGTACCTAAGGACAAAAACAGGCTATATTTCCTTCCAGTGGATAACATAAAATCCTCAGAAATGAAATGTATAAACCTCTTGTAGAAATAAAAATCAATAGAGAAGAGCAGTCCAGAAAGCATTAATGCAGTCAGTCTGTGTGGTGCCAGCTCATTCATAACCCAGGACGGTCAGAGCCAAGCAAGAACATTTACATTTGTTCTTCTGGTATAATAGAAGGGATGAGAGCATAAAGGATCTGCTGAATCAGATCGTGTCTGACTGAGGAGTGACAGAGGCGTTTTCTTCAATTAATAGCCAGCTGCATAATTTGAGTCAATGCCAGCCTTGCTTTCGTCATGAAGCGACACAGAAATAAATAAATTATTCTGTATTCAGGTGCTGGCATGGTAAAGTGAATTAATCTGCTGCAAAACTGGGAGAGAGGTTAGGGCAGTCAATTATGCTGTTTTAGGAGTATAGTTCAGTAATCATATTAAGGATATTGAGTTTATAATCATTGTTTAAATGTCCCAGGGAGTCTGTTTAGGCTCAAATACTTGTTTGAGCACATTCTTAGAAGGGAAGAAGCAAATAGTAGAAATGGCCTCTTGAAGGTCATGCTACTTCTTCCACTGCTCAGTGAAATCCACATGCATATTCAATTCTCATGGTCAAAAGGGGAGTAGACAAAGGAGTTTATTGAATTTTTTGAAGGGAGAAGAGAAACAACTGCAATCACATAAAAGGAATCCAGAATAGGTTTCGAGAGGTCAAGTCCCTACTAGTTCATTCAGAAAAGATTAACAGGCCCAGCTGCTGGGATTTTCTAGGTAGGTGCCTGTCCTGGTGGTCAGAAGTCCATGTGTCTTCTGGCTGCCTAGCCACATTCCCGTCTGTCTGGGTGGATGAGCGCCCACCCACAAGCCAGACCTTTTCATTATGGGAAAACTTCTGAGGTTCCATGTCAGGCAAACTTCGATCACCCATTGCTTTATGTAAATACCTCTTCTATGGGGATTTCTTAGAAGAAAAAAATCCCATTGAAAGCATCTAACCAAAAGCAACGAAGGTCAGAAAAACAGAAGCTCTGTGAACATCTAAGTAGAGAATACACAGGTTGAAAGGTGCTCTCCAAATAAGGACGCAGTAGCAGCTTGACTTGTGAATTCTTGGCTATCTGTTTACTCCCTTAACTTTCAAACTGCAGCCCTGGAAATATAAACCCACAATTTGAAACATTCCCAGGTCTGTGGCAACAAAATGCGACACACAGGCTGTACAACTGGGGCATGCAGTCCATAAATCCTTTAGTGACAGGAGGGGAGGTGTGGAAATGGACCTCCATCCTTCAGCACCCTGCACCAAAGAAAACTAGGCACAAGGAAAAGGCAATTGGCAGCAATTCTCAGTTTTCTAGTTCATCCTTAAGAAGGATCTCGAGGATTGAATTACCCAATTGACGCTAGTTCTACCATGCCAGAGGGCAGAATTTAAATGACTGCCAAAGGCCACAGTTGCTTTGAATTTAGGTAGAGCTGCTTGTTCTCTAGTTGTGACCTAAGAAAGTCCTGGTAACAAGGTTTCTCACTAAGGCTGGTAATGAGCACTCCCTTTCTGACCTGGATTTTAGAGATGGACGAAGGGGATCACGTTTCCAGCCAATGACCCTTAAAATCTGTCATCAGCAGACTGATGAGAAAAATAGTCTTTGCTACTGGTAACATAGAATGGAAAGGGCAAAGCAAGAAACCTGTCACTGTTGGCAACTTTCAGAGCAACAGAAAAGAGTCCTACAACCATGTGACATCCCACTACATCAGTGGTTGGTCAGACTGGGAGATTGTAAGCTCTGAACTGGGAGCTATCTCCACATTGAGTACTGGGGGAAAGTAAGCTGGTTGAAGCTAACAAAACAAGTATTTTTTCAAATGTCAGACAGAGCATTCATGTACCCCCTAATGAAACTTCCTCCAAAGTTGGCAATTTATACCCAGAATGTGGATGGGCACAATCTCTCAATATGAGATTGCATAGCATTTCCCAAGTGTGAGTTGGCTTTCAATGAACTGGCTCTTAACATAAAGCACTTTATTTTCTAGCACTCCTTATATTATACACAAATGTGTGAATGAAAACAGAAAATTCTGATCATTTACCAAAATATTGTTTAAAAGCCTACTGCTTTGCCGTATTTTTAAAAATCTTGTGGGGTAAACAGAGCCTCTATTTCCATACTGAGTAAACAATACATATGGGTGAATTAACAGACTCTATTATTAAAATACTCATACATCTATATACAGTCTTATCTCTTTCATTCAGGGACAAATTATCTAGCTGATGCCTTATTTTTCTTAAATCTTTTCCTTTTTACTTGCTCTTTATAAAAACAGAATGGTGTGATGGTATTGGAATCTTTGTGCAATCAGCATGTCCTTGGCCATATGCTAGGTAAGTAAACATTAAACCTAATGTTTTCCTGAGGCTAATACCAATTACACATAAAGCAAAAGAAGCTTATAGGTAAATAGACAAGCCAAAACACCACTTTGCCCTAGTTGTGCCCCTGCATTTTTATTTTATTTTTGTAGATTTTCCTTTGCCCATCTGCCTTTTGCATGTAATTTCCTGAAAGCTAGGAACTGTGTTGTATTCATCTTGTCACCCTCAGTGCCTATAACAGTGTTTGGCACCTGTTAGAAAGAAATGGAGAGAGCAAACATAAACCAGGCAGGCAGCAAGCAACAGGGCTGAGTTTTCAATCCGGAAAAGTTTGACTCCTAGACCTCACAGGTAAAAAAATTCTGCAGTTTATCAGTGATGTTTGGCAGAAAAACAGGTGTTAAAATTAGTTCACTCAGTTTTATTCTAAACAGCTCACAACCAGGCATTTCTCAAGAAATACTTGTTGGCAGAATTCATGCACCCAATTTAGCTCTGTTTCCTAAAATCATAGATAACTAAAAATTCAGATAATAGCCTCAATGCAAGGCATAAGAGTTTTTACTAAACATGAATGAGCATTTACTTTGTTAAATGATAGCTTGGCTTTTCACCTGGATTACAGGAAAAATACTCCAACATCAATTTTACATTGAAGAACTGTACTGAGTAAAATTTTGAGTGTGTTCTCTGCATGAAAAATTCTAGTTTTTCTTTATTGCATACATTCACAATGTAAATACAATCATTGTGGCATTTCCTTTCAAAGAACCAGTCATTTAAAAATAAAAAAAATCTATGAAGCTCAAGATATTCTGGCAAACTACATAAAATAGTTTCATATCTTGTTGGAAGACTGCAGACATAACCCATGAGGATTTTCAGGTGTGGCTTTGCTGATGGAAGGGAAGCTCCTTTTTCAATCATTCCATGTGCAATGAATAATATCAAAAGCAAAAATACATTTAAACTAGAAAGATGAACAATAGGCAAAAAAAAAAGTCGTTGGGCTTAACAAATTTCCCCAAGTTCATAGCTTCATATGTAAACACTTCAGCTATGAAAGGGCCAGTTCAGCTTATCTAATAGTGCAGTAGCCACTGTGGCCAGGGCCCATGTTTCTCTTAGGAGCCTAAGAAAATGTTTGAAATATTTTTAATCAGAGGAAAAATGAATGAAATTATATTTATATTTATATAAATGCAGTTATAAAATATAATTTTAATTATTTTTAACGGAGGTAGGGATTCATAAAGTCAAAAGTGTATAAGCTCCATAGATCGTAGTATGGTCTTGAGCTATATTTAATCTTTACAAATCTGCATAGCATTATGATTTGTTGGGATGCTAGGAGCACATTAATGTTATATGCCTTTTCTCTCTTCTCTCTCACTACAAAATCAATCCCTTGAAAAAGATTAAAAATTTTTATCAATTTGATTGGATATGAGTGGAATTTCAATGGATACAGTACCAAATCCGATTTAACTGGGCAATGAAATAAAAGAATTTCCTAAGGAAATAACATATCCCACCTCTCTTATCTGGAACAATTTAGAAATAATACTGATAATTTAGAAATAATAAATTAAATAATAAAAACACTAATGTAGAAAGGTTCACCTACTAAGCTTCTTCTTTTTTTTTTTTTTTTTTTTTTTTTTATTCTTAACACAGAATTAGCTGATTCTATTGAGTAATTCCTGAATCTAAGGGCATACTTTGGTATGTAGTCATATCAAATTATTGAGTCAGTATTAAATTAGTAACCTAAAGTAAGTATTCAGTGAGTAAAAAGCTTGTGTAAGTTCAGGCATGCCTGTCTTCTACAGTGTAGCATAGCTAAGACTTTAGTTCACATAGGTATGTGTTTTCAGACCAACAAAGCCACACCTTAACTTTCTGATTGTTCTGCCTGTGAGTTAGTCCTACATTCATCCATAAATAGAATGTTAATGCAAATATAGTATCTCATTCTTTCTCAAATGCTAACTATTCTGTGGAAGAGAGTAGAAAGGAAATGATAAAAAATTAAAGTACCTATAATTTTGGAGTCTTTGTTAAATATCTCTAAGCATGAAAAAATATTAAAATGGTTAAAGTAAAGTTTTAGCATCATCTGTGAATTCCATTTATCTAAAACTATCAACTCTTTTTTAGGAAAGTCAAGTTGTAGTATCTACATGATTCAAATTCTAGTATTTGGAAGAGAAAAATTTTAGAGTTTCTAGCCCATTGTAATTGTTCTCTTTATTGAAAGTAAGAAAATTATAAATCTACACCTTATGTATACTAACAAGGCATAAGATAGAATTATATAAATTATATGAGAAGAAAATTAAAAATAACAACCTCAAGTGAATATTCCCTTTTATACAGCTAAAATTTACACTTTCATACATTTTTATCTCCTTTTCCCTATTAGGGAAATATCCCACTTATCATACAAGTAAACCAATGTAGAGGCTCTGCCACTAAAAATAAAACCAAGTTCATTTTTTTCCTTTTGAAAATATAATTTACACAACTAGACTACTCAATATGTTATCAGTTGCTTTTCATAAGAAAGTAGGAATTTGAAAGATTTAGAACTGTATTCTGCTTCATTGTAATGAGATGCTATTTAAATATGATTTACTTTTCAGATTACAATACATCTGTACAGATCTTCCCTTCTTATTCATATCTCCCCTTCTTATTCTGATAAAAAGAACCCCTATTTCCCTTTGGAGAATTACCCTCAACCAAATGAACTAACATCTAGGTCTGGGATTCACAGAGGCCTAGTCAATCACAGTTGATTCTGGGCTGATCTAACCCAGGCTACTGAATAACCCAGCCTGAGTGTTCTTTTGAACCACTGACAGACAGATGCTCTCATGACACTGGAATTACTACAAGAGGAATTATGCCTGGTGCTGCCTGAGCTTTCTTTGCCACCACATAAAAAACCTTTGAGAAAGAGAGGCAGAAGGAGGGAGGGAGAAAAGAAAGACAGAGACTAATGCCCTAATCTCATCCTGACAGGGCCAGAAACAAGCCTTGCAACCATTAAAAGCAAGCTGCAAGACCCGGTAAACTGCCTTTTTGTTTAAGTCAGTTTAAATTTGGTTTCTGTTCTTTTCCAACAAATGGGGGAGAAAACTCTAATGACTCTATTTCAACCCATAGATCTTTTCAGTGTTAAGAAATACAATAGAAATCTTAATATAATTCAAGACCATTCTTGCTTACTTATTCTTTGAGGCCTTTGTATTTGATTGAAAATCAGGGAATCCAACTGTTTCTTGTTGCACCAATGGGACAAATTTACTCATCTATTCATTTACTCATTCATGCATTCACTCAACAAATGATTACTGCACACCGATTATGTGCCAGGCACCCCCACTGAACACAAAAGATCTACCTTTGTAAAATGTGTAATCTGGAATAAGGGAGTTGACCATTGATTAATAAATAGATACGCCATGTAAGTTAAGTATTTTGGATAGTTACATGTGCAATGGAGAACAGTAATCCATGGAAGAGGACACAGACTGTTTGGCTTTGATGATGGGTTTTGTCTTGATTGAAAAAAAAAAAAAAAAAGTCTAGCAAATACCCAAAGAAACTGAGTACCTTCCTCAAGAAGGAGCAGATAGTAACTGAGCTCAGCAGGGTGTCTGACAAAATATCCTCACAGGATTTACCTAGTCACAGAAGAGAGAAACTTTCATTGATGTCCCACTGGAACTTTTTGTTGCTAGCTCTCTGATGGAAATGGGCACATTTGTTTTGTTTTACTGTATAAACAGAAATATGAGTTAGGGATGGCAGTAGGTTCCAGGAATCATTATTATTTTCAGTGTGCACTCTCAGGCATAAAGACTGTGATGTGAATTGCTGACTAATTTTATAAAGCACCTGGAGCTCCTCAGGGTGAAAGCACTATGTCAACACCAACATTAAACAAATAGCAATAATTGGCCAAGTCATCTGGTGGTGTGAGGCAAATAAAATATGTTCCCTCTTGGAAGCTCATGAAGTCTTCCAGGTTAAGCAAGAACAAGGCAAAGAAGATTTACAAAACCACTTCTGCTCCCACTGTATACGGCCTCCAAACAACCATTGTGAAATGCTGAGTATTTAACAGCAAATTAAGGCTGAGTATGTTTTTTATTTCACTGTCACAACAAGGTACTGAATAACCACTTGAGATATTGCACTTTATCATTCTCCAGGCAGTTTTATTATTAGTCAGAAACAAGCGTAGAGTGACATTTATTAGATAATAAAAGTAGAGCCATTTTCCACCAATTTTTAGAGCACACACACAAATCTCTATTTAGCAAAAGTAGTCCCCCCAACCCCAAGCATCAAATCTCTTACAGTTTCTTCATGTGAATGTTGATTAAAGAAATTCAGATAAAACAAGAATGGTTGATAGGATTCCAAACAGTAAACTAAACACAAAAATGTCTCTAACTTATTGACAATATTCTTTCATTTCTCTGAATTTTGCAGGGAAAGGTATCTAATTACCTACTCCACACCATTCCACAACAAAAGAAACGTTGGTGAGAGGAAGCACAACATACATAGACAATTTAAACCAAAAAACCTGGATTTGCATTTTAAGTAAAACAAAGCCCAGTATAAATCTGGTTTTACTCTACTAACTGCAAAGTTCAATATAAAAAAGTAACCATTTCTCAAGATTATTAACCATCATTGCTCATGGAATTATGAAGCTCTTTTGTTGACAGCCTTTAGAAATAATCTAGTATGATTCCTTTATTTCACCAATGAAGAAACCAAGTATCTTATAAGTTACTTCACTAGGAATATTGAAAATAACTATAATAGCCTTGACTCATGACTATTGTTAACATTTTGGGACATTCTCCCAGATGTTTTGTGAATCACTATATATTTCTTATTTTTAAAAATTAGCTTTCACTTTATGTATTTATAATATTCTTTCACTTAGCATCCTATGAATATCTAGCATGTTAAAAATTATCCTTGTCAATTAGTAGTATTTCATATGCCTTTATCTTGATATATTAAACTAATACCCAATTCTGGAAATTTGGTTCATTATATTTTTTCATTGGGGGCGGACCGATGGTGTGAATTTTCAGTTTTTTTACTATATTAGGTAACAATGTAGCTAACATAGTCTCCATTGTTTTTCTAGGCTAAATTCCTTTATTTTTATTTTTTTTTTTCTTTTCAGATCCTGGGGATCTAACCTAGAGCCTAAAGCATACTAGGTAAGCACTGTTCCATTGAGCTACATCCCAGCCCTCCCTAGAATAAAGTCTTAAACAGTAAATTGTTGGTTTATAGAGTATAATTTTAAGGTTTTTGGTATTATTGTTGAGTTATCTTCTGGAAAATCTAGTAAACTTTTCACTCCTATGGAACAAGCCCTTACTGGAATTAGTATTTGTTATTATCTAGCCAACAGTGGCTTTGCTTTTTCATCCTTAATACTTTGATTAGAGAAAAATGTTGGACCACTGCTTAATTTGCATTTCCTTATGGTTGAGATTTTAGTCATCTTGTTGACAAATTGTGTTTCTTAAGAACTGATTGCCTTCAGTTTTCATACAATGAATTGTAAAGCTGAGATTCTTTTCATGATTCTAAATAATTAACTATTTGTTCATCAGAAGTTCAGAAAGAAACACTTTCTCAGAATTTCTCCAGGTTGAATGTCTTTTCAAAAACTGATGTTTAAAGCAATTTTTCTATTTTTTTTCTATAGATATTGCTTCATTGAGGTTATGTACTTTAATCTGTGTCAAATTTGGAAACACATATTTTTGTGGAAAGGCATGATTTAATCTGGATTTTGTTCATCTTCACATCTATCTTTCTGATGTGTCTGTGGATATTTCCCCCACCGCCTATAACTGTTTTGCCAACTGTTAGGCATGATGGCTGTCTCCTGCTCTCTTAACACAGAAACCTGGGAAAGATATTTTAGGAGGTAAGAAATAAAGCCACCTCTCACATCCTCACCATCTCCCAAAAGAAGCATTCAGGGTCTCCAGGCCAACAACATACTCCTTTGTGACCACTTTCTGAATCCCCAGGGAGTAACTTTCTACTTCTAGCCTTCAAAGGGCGATCATGGATTCCTTCCTCATAATCTAGCTGCTAAGTGATTTAATAGGTGTTCCATGAAATTCAAAAACAGCGGTGAGATTTATAACAGAAACACTTCTCCACTGCTGGTCTTCATTCTTACAGCCTGTCTCTCGATACAGGGAGTTCTTTGGGACTCATTTGTGAAAGAACATGTCATTTTAAAAATTATGTAATCTTCTGAACAACAGTTTAATGAACACTTCCTGAGATTTTTCAAATAGATATTAAAATTATTTTATGCCCCTAACTGAGAAAAATTAGCAGAGCATAATGAGCTATAGTTAATATTTTAGGAACCAGGGAAATAAACTATTGTTTAATAAACAAATGTCAAGGCAAGCATTACAAAGTAAAACCTGGAGGAACTAATGCTTCTCACATAATTAAACCCTGCCTCCAGCAAACCCTCATGGAGCTCTTTGTCATTTACGGAGTTTGTAACAAATAGAGGAAAGTATTAAATATAATATTAGCTATAGTTTCTTGACCACTTCCTTATCTGACATAATGTTAAATGTGACCCACATCAGCTCCAAAGAAAATCAATACTGCTTATCCTACCCAAAATATCTTGTAGAACAGCTATCACTGTCCCCAATTTGGAGATGAGGAAACTGAGTCTCAGAGCTTAAGGCCACAGAGCTAATAAGTGGCTATAAATAAGATGAAGTCCTAGTATTTTACATTGTGTCACTAATTTAAGTTTGCCAAACCTTGTTTCTATGAATAACAACTAACTTTATTCATTCATTCTCATTCTCTCTCTCTCTCTCTCTCTCTCTCTCTCTCTCAATACCTGAGATTTAACCTAGGGGCACTTACCCTCTGAGATACATTTCCAACCCTTTTTATTTTTTACTTTGAGACAGGGTCTTGCTAAGATGCTGAGGTGGCTTTGAACTTGCAATCATCCTGCCTCAGCCTTCTGAGTCACTGGGATTACAAGTGTGCAAACAGCTAACTTTTGTTAGTTGCTGATAACTTGTCAGACATTGTGCTAAGTGCTTTACCTGTGTCATCTTCTTGAAGCTGCACAACTTTATAAAATAGATACCATAATTGCCCCCATACCACTCAATTTTATAGAAGAGGAAATTGAGGCTTAAGAGAGTTGGCCTGTCCAAGGTCACACAGATGGCAAGTGACAGAGTCAGAATATAAAACCAGACTAACTCCAAATTTTAAGCTCTTAATCATGATACTTTCAGAAATGACCATCAAGAAAGATGATGGAATTTAGAGGATATCATCTATAAGGCAAATCTAAAGCAATATGAATAAAAGCACCCAGAAAAGTCTATGACTTCTAATTATGTGACTGGCAGTTTTCCCTTGTTGCCATCTATTCTAAATCTGAACTGGGCAAATAACACAATGGAACTCAACCGAAACTGTTGCAGGGAAGTTATCCATGAAACAACGAGGCTTCTAAGCCAGAAGCAGGTCTCGTTTTACCAAGAGGGGTCAATCATGCTTGACCACAGGCTTTAGGATCCTGTTTCTAAGTTCAACACAGTAATTTAGAATGAATGACGCAGTAAAAGCAAGAAAAACAAAGAGTGAATAACCATCTGAGCGCTTGTGTTTCTATTCTAAACTTCCAAGGAGATAGGAGTGGGAGATGATGAAACTCAGGACACAAAGGTGAATTCTATCAGAAAAAAACGCAAAGGTGGTGCTGTCCTCCAAGTGAAAATTGGAACTCTTCTTGCAGGCTGTCCTCCTAGCCAGCCAGAATCCTCAAACTGTCAGAAAACTAACATTCTTGAGACTCTGCAAACTGTGTCTCGTCATCTCTTTCTGCTCAATTCTGTGGGACTCTGGCACAATGACATTGTTGCATACGAGTTTTGAGAATGAATCTCTGTCTCTTTCTCCACTTTTATCCTAACCCCTAACCCCGATTCCTCCTATAGAGGAACATCATTTCCATCATCTGGACCTTGTTTCCAGCTTGTGGATTTTCAGCCAGAACTTTACTGGAATGTGACAATCTGCTCAGTGAGACCTCAGTCACCCTGATTTGTTGGCTAGAGCAGATGGAGTGTTGTTCCTCCTTCAGGTCAATATACAGCCCAAATTCCTAAACCTTTCTAAATTTACTGTAATGCTTTATGCACTTTCTGGCTGGTTTCCAGAGTTTATGGCCTTGTCCTTGATCAATATTAAAATATACCCTTTCTATAGAATATCATGTACAGAATCAGCCACTTCTTCACTTCCCTGACTGTGCTGTTATTCTCAGGAGCAGCGAGTGTCACATTACACTATACCTGATTTGCACACCTGACATACCTGGAAGACTTGTCATTTAATCCCTAACCTGTGTATAATGCTCTGATTTTGACTCTTTGTTCAAATTCTTTCTGTATTTCTTCAGCACTTACTAGCTGTCTACTGTGCCAAGGGACTCTTCTTGAACCAGCACAGTATCCTTTTATCCAATTAGAGAGAAAGAAGGGTTGGAGAGATTAAGTGACTACACATGGCCTCATCCTTGTCTTGGGAATCTAGGTTTGCCCTAAAACAGAGGTCCTGATGTTGCATCTTATAGTGTTCACTGTTCTTTACCCAGACAGCACCCTGCATCCCACAGAGAATACTGTATCTTTAGAAGAAGCACAAGGGCCCTTATTATTGGAAACATCTATTTTTTCATCAAACTTTCTTTAAAAAAATAAATAAAAAGCTTTATTTCTTTTGTACTTTTTTGTAAGGTACTGCAAATTAATCTCTCTCCTCCCTCTCTCTTCTCTTCTCTTCTCTTCTCTCTCTCTCTCTCTCTCTCTCTCTCTCTCTCTCTGTCAGAATGGAGTGAGGAAACAGGAAAACATAAAATAACTTTCTATTTATATTTTAAATTATTTGGAATTTAGTTTTCAGTAAACAAAACTTTAATGCAATGTCATCTCCTTTTTGTGAAGTAATAAAAGGAGTAAGAAAAAAATACTGAAATAAGTGAATTTTTTACAGGCAAAGTCTGATGTTCCTTATTCACTATATCTCCAAGGTTCCCCCAAAGTGAACACATACCACAAGGATTTTTGCTAAATCTTGTCTTAAAATGTAGACTGTTCTAAAATTAAACTTGGTATGACCATGATTTATACTTTCATCCATAAGGCCATTTATACCACTCCAAGCAATGTAATAACTATTGAAAATACCACATGCTCTTATTTTACATAACTTTGCAATTTATATTATACCTCCCCACCTCCTACATTGGTAGACATTTGTTCCAATGATATCACATGGTGAATTTTATTTTCAGGTCATGTCAGTCTTTTGAGATTTAGAATCTTTCTTTGTAGCTCTGAATCTTTGATGACTGGCTGGGTGTCTAAACATCAGTCAAAAGACTTTGAGCAAGGCTAAATATTATGGCTAACCTTTGAATTTTGTAGATGTTTAAAATACAATGATGGTTGTAGAATATACTTTAGAAATAATTTCATCAGTATCTTCATGTCTACTTGTGTGTATCCTGTGAGGTTATATAAGCATTTTACACTATCATAGGTGGTGTTCCCATCTTTCGTTGTTGATATACTGAGAGAACAGGCACTTTATTTAATTACAGAATGAATTAAAATAGAAATGTAGAAACATATAAAATAAACACTGAAGCCACACAATGCTAAACATAGATCAGCATTGCTATATTTGCGAAGGGAATCAGCTAAAGGGAGGAAAGTATAAACCAACAAGGCCATAAATGCAGTGGGCAAAATGAGAACCTTCAAAAGGGAAGAGCCCAGTAGTGCCTGCCTTCAACTCTTCCAGTTGGAAAGGTCTACTGACAGGGTAATAGGTCATTATAATCCCACCTCCTTATAAAATGATGCCACTGTAATTTGGAGTATAAGTGGTGGCTCTAAAAAGCATACATCTGGTTATACAGGAACATAAACTTTAGGTATACTACTATGAAAACATACACTTGCAGATTTACTGCAGACCAAGTTTCCATTTTACTCCCTACAAAGCTTTATTGAACACCTACTATATACTAAGTGCTATTCTAGGCTTTAGTGGTACCATAGAAAATAAAACATACCAACCTCCTTTTCTTATGCAGCTCATATTCTAGTTTAAGGAATATGAATATTAAACAAAAATAGTATAAATTATATTAGAAAGTGACCAGTCACAAGATGGAAAGATTGAGCAAGGGAGTGGGGGTTAGCGATAGAAATTACTGTTCCACATTTTATGATAAAACAAAACAAGGTAGTTTTGAGTGAAGACACGTAGATATCTGGGGTGGTGGTAGGGACATTCCATTCTCTCATATGGATATAAATGCACTAGGGGGGAAAGTACTTTTTATACACTAGACTGTGTCTCAACTCTCAAAATACAGATGACAGAGATTTGTGAAAGAAGAGTCAAGGTCAACAATTTGGAGTAAAATAAATATAGAAAAATAAGGGATCAGAAGAGAGATTTTAATTATATAACCTGAGGTATCAAAAAAATGCATGTAACACCATAATTCCAGACTACTCTCTCAGATACAAGCATCTGTGTTAAATTTTTTCTAGCATGAAATTTCGGTGGAAGAGTCAAAAGAACCTTTTTTTTTTTTTTTTTCTGGGCCAGTCACATGTGGGTGATTACTGAGTTTAGGAGAATTAAAGGATATCTATGTTCATTGCATACATACTATATGCAAAGCATCATGGATATAATCTAAGCATCCAAGCTCAGAAGCAATAAATGAAACACAATGATTTTTATTTTGGTGGGGAGTACTAGGGATTGAACTCAGGGGCACTTGACCCCTGAGCCACATCCCCAGCCCTATTTTGTATTTTATTTAGCCCTATTTTTTAAAATTTATTTTTAGGGTCTCACTGAGTAGCTTATTACCTCACTTTTCGAAAGTCTGGCTTTGAACTCAGGATCCTCCTGTCCTAGCCTCCCAGAGCCACTGGGATTACAGGAGTGCACTACCACACATGGTGAAATGCATGGATTTTACATAGATCAAAGCCACATATGAAGTGAGGAAAATTGATGGTGGTGGTGGGTTTGAATCTTAGAATCACAAAATAGTTAAAAGTAAGCTCAACCTTGACTAATGGCAGTAGGAACAAACAGAAATAGCATAAAATATCCGTATTTAAATAAAACCATGGCTTGGTACTCTGTGGTCATGAGTTACTTCATTAATTAATAATATTAATAATACATGTAAAATTTCTCATTAAGTTCACCCTTTATCTTAAGAGACTAGTAGTTGCTTAAGGGTTGTTTCTTTTCTTTTTCTTTTTTCCCCCCAGTATTGGGGATTGAACCCAGGGGCACTTTGCAACTGAGCTACACTTCAGTCCTTTTTATTTTTTATTTTGTTCTTTTAAGACAGGTCTCCTGAAGTTGTACAGGCTGGCCTTAAACTTTCAAAATTCCTGTTTTTAGCTTCCAATTAGCTAGACTTAACATTTTTAGAGGAAAGAATATTCATTAAGGAAAAAAAAAAGAAGTTTGACTATTTGGGCCCATTATGCTATTTACAATTTTTTGATTAGAAAAAAGCTCAAAAAATAATTTAATTCTTAATTCATGTAAACCATGTTAGGATTCTCAGTAATTTGGGGGCCTTGCATACGTATAATTCATTACAATGTCCTAATATAATTACGCAAATAATTACTATATAAACTTTTTTTTAAGGAAATAAGTAGGAAAAAAAAGAAATGTTTGTTTTGGAGAGGCTGCATGCTATTAACTTCAAAGCACCTGAGCCTACAGTTGCCCTCTTGAATAAGAGCTGGAGATAAGAATATGAATGACATTGGTTGTTCAGAATGAAACTACGTGATGTGAAAACATTTCACACATAATGTCAAAGGTCAACTACATCTATTCGCTCATGAGTATGTTCCCACAATACTGAATGTTTTGGCAAAAGAGACTTTAATGACTCTCTGACAAGGAAGTACAAAATATTTTAAAAGTTTTCCTATGATTATGTTGGAAGTTTTGAGAAGTTTCTTATGGCACTCAAGAAGAGTTTTTATTTATTTGTTGTTTCCTGGAATGATGCCATTAAAGATCAATTGAGTTCTTTAAGTGCTAAGAACCTTCACAAAATTTCCATTTCTCTATGCAAAGCACATGGGAATACTTTACATATAAATGAAGAAACATGCCACCCTTTAAAAATATGAGTAGCTTGACACATAGTCCAATGAATACTTGCAATTTCAAGTCTCATAGATTCAAGGTAAAAGGAATGGCACTTTATTTGAAAGGGTTTCTAAAGCACAAAGCCAGCCATGTTTTGCAGACAATGCTTCTTACAACATTTGGTTTAGGATATGACACTGGAGGCCTTGGCAGTGGATACTTTGAAGAAATGTAAGGTTTAATAAAACCATGAAAATCAGTCCCAGATGTGGTTTATGAGCAGCTCCATTTTTTTTTATACATAGTCTAGAGTTAAAAAAAAAATCTAAATGTAATAGGGATCGAAATCTATTTTTAGGGTTAAAACTAAGTAAATTCAATTCATTTAAACTTAATTGAGTACCTACTCCATGAAATATGTGTATTAGGTCCTATAGGACATATAAAGATGTAAGAAAAAATATACCTCTCCAAAGAATATGAACAATCAGGAAGAGTAAAGCAGACAAACCATATTCACTCACTCACTCACTTACTCATTTAATAAGTATATATTGATCCTCTTTTCTGGGTTAGATACTCTTCTGGTGAAATCAATATAAGTGAGATGAGATATGGTTCTTGTTCTCTAGTACCTTTCATTTTTAGTAGGGAAGAGATACAGGTAAACAGCTTACTATAGCCTAGTAAGAATGGCATTAAAGGGCTGGGGTTGTAGGTCAGTGGTAGAGCACTTGCCTTGCACATCTGGGTTTGATCCCCAGCACCACATAAAAATAAACAAATAAAAATAAAGCTATTGTGTCCATCTACAACTAATTTTTTTTTTGAAAAAAGAAAAGAATGGCATTAAAGTTTGCAAGAGATGTTAATGAACTCAGAGGAGGAGCCAGAGCAACTGAACCCTCTGTCTGGGAGGTGGGATGGAGTGTGGAAGAACTGCCAAAGGAAAGAGTGGGAGAAGCTAGTGTCAAATATGCAAAGATAGGGAAAAGCCACAGGAGACAGGGGAACAATGGGTACACTGTTCCTGGAGAGTCTCAAGAGACATGGAAAACAGAGAGAGAATACTAGCAAAAGAGGCCTGCAAGAGTTCCTGACAGAAAAAAAGGCTCTAGCAAAGAGTTTGTTTTTATCTTTGGGGCTCTGAGAAGCCATCTAAAGATTTCAAGCCAAAGATTTTGAAAAATATGACAGTGTGAGATAACACTACAATTCTTATATAGAGATTATGGCAGATATTTCAACAGTTCACCAATTTCCGGTTTTATTCTTTTGACCCTATAGCAAAATTGTACTTCCTTTCCTCCTTGAGGTTAACAAAATTGCCTTATTTTGAAAAAATGAAATACAATTCATTTTTCTGGGTGGAAGAATTTAATTGCTACTGCTTGGATCTCTAACCTTTTCTTCTGTTTTAGGGTTTGTAGGCACATCTGGTTAATATGAATACAGAGACTATGGGATAAAGGTTAGCCAGATTCACAGTGGGATTTTGTGTTTTATTGCAGTATAACTGTGTCTATCCTAAGTAATAGACATATTCAGGAAGTGGGGATATTCTTATGATTAAGAAGCTAATAGCTCTCATTTGTAATTTGTCACTTATTCAATCAAGACAAATTAAGAATTTCCCTTCCTAGAACTGCATAACTTTCCAAAGTAAATTCCTTTGTCCTGGTAAATGAAATCACCCCTTCCAGATATTAGAAGTAATGGTTATTTGAGCTTTTGCTTATTTATTTACTCTTAATTAGTTTTTGTTTTAGGAAAAGTGAAAAATGCAGAGCACAAAAAAATATTGTATGCATTTATCTTCATGAGTTCAGAAACAAGTAGTACATTGTTTCAGTATTATATTTTAAATGAACAAATAGTGTTAAATTTTAGAAGTGAGTACTGTCCATGTTTGTATGCATTTTATTCTTTGCTCTTTCTGACTGATGGCTGCTTACCTCAGGCTTCCTAGCACCAATTTGTCTTTAACTCATATGCCAATAAATGTTTAAAATGTTAGGGAATCTAGAGGAATCTAGAAACCTTCTTTCTCAGACATTCATCTGAACGTCTTACAAAATGTTAAGAATTCATTGATCGGTTATTATTGGGACAGGATTTCAAGTCTTCTCCACCAGCAAAGATTTCAGGTTAGTATCACAAAGGAGAAATTGCTTATTCTTAGGTTTATAATATCAAATCATTTATCTCACCTAAAATTTTACATAGATTAGGTCTCAAAGGAGGGATATTCTATGTCTATATATTATGGAAATAAGATATTTTAAAAACAATAGTAGTGAAGGAAATGCTTCCTGAAATAAGATAAAATTTGCCTGTAAAATCAGAATGTCTTATCCAATCCTTGGAGATTTGGCCAGGATGTTCGCTTGGGTGAAGAACCTAACCCATTTCCAAATAAACACTGGAATGGAAATTATTAGAATCTTAGCTAGCTTTTAAAGACTATGCTTTTTTTTCCTCTCTTTATCACTCACAATATTTTCAAAAACCACACATCTTAAAGTATATTTATGTAGTTAAATTTGAATTCTCTTTAAGAAATTTTCCTACAGCATTTTTTTTTTATTCTAGAAAAAATACTACTTTAAACAAATCACAATCTTAGCCTAAAACTGGTGTTTGTGGCCAAGGAAAGCATCTTATGTTCTATCTTCCATGAACTTGAAAAAGAAAAGCTGTTTCTCACTTTTTGCAAGGTAACAACATCTCAGTAGATTTAAATTCTCAGGACAACAGGGCATGCTGCTGTGAGCTATTTTACACAAGGCTTAACTTTTTGCACAATCAGAGAGTATAACTCACCCCAAAGCTCCTTCTTATTTCCTTTTCAGTGACAGTTAGCAATTGATAAATATTAACATGCAATGATTCAGCTGCCAAATATAGAAAAAGGAGCCATTGGTTTGCTGACTACAAACTGTGTTCCAGAGGGCTCCAAGCTGGCACAGTCTCTCTGGGCATCACCAAGCCCTGAAGGCAATGGCTAGGTGGAGTGGCAACAGGTGTGGGACATACTACTGAGTGGATGTCCTCAGCAAGCCCAAGGAGGAAGGGAAGGGTTACCATGCAAAGCACTGAGCAGTGGTCCCAGTGGAATTTCAGCCTCAAAGAAATTTGAGTGGAAAATGGTTTCACAACAGTGATTGGGTGTAAACAAGCACAGGCATCAGCATGGAAGATAAGAACACACAGCCTCAGAGGGGCCAGGGTTCAGATTCCAGCTCTGCCTCTTTCAATTTATATGATCTTGGATAAGTTACTTAGTTCTTGGTGCTTTAGTCTTCCCTTGGCAAGGATAGCAAAGCTTAAATTTCCACAGTATTCACAAAGAATAAGCAAGATCAGTTACACACAAGTCTCAGCATGATACCTGGTACAGGTAAATACCTAATACTTCTATTATCCAGCTGGGAGAGAAGGGAAGAGAGTTTCAGATGAGGGGAACAGCCTGTGAACTGAACCTACAAATCCCAGAACTATAATTTCTGTTAGTTCATTTCCAGCTGACCAGATAGATGAAGTGTCTGACATAAGTTTGGAAGGGAGAGAAAACCTCCCGTGGATGGTCACTAAAGGGTCTCAAAGCTGTGAAGAGTTTCCAAGTGGTCTTTTGAGCCAAAAAATATTGTCCATTTTGTTTAAATCCATAAGTGTAGGAAGAAAGTGAGAGATCCGTGAATGAGGAAACCGTTTGCATTTGGTGGCATGGTCCCGCATGGAGATGTGCTTAGCCAAATGAGCACAGTGGACTTGGAACAGGTGACCAGAAGAGCAGAAAATAGGGATTAACTCAGCAATCAAAGAAATGTGTGTCAGTCACCAAACAGGTGGCAGGCTCTGTGCAGAGTGTTCAGGCACACAATGAATGAGGCAGGAATGATAAGGGGATTGCAGGAAACTTGTTCTTGTGAAGAAAACAGGAAAACTACATGCAGGATCCTATGTGAGAAACAATATTTGAAAGCAAAACAAAAACCATGATGCAGGCTTCAGAGGCTGCAGGGAGCTGGAACACAGCACAGGGGTGCAGGGAGGAAGCTTTAAGAAGAGACAGGCCTTCACATAGGCCTTGAGGGGAGAGCAGGTCTCACCAGGTAGATGGGCTTGGGAGAGAAATTCTGGCCAGAAGAAACAGCAGGGACATAGGCAGGAACATGAAGTAGGATGATATATTTTAAAAATTGCAAACTACTTTCCAAGAATAGGGTGTGATTAGGGTGTGGCCCATGAGGTTGTGAAAAAATGGACTAAAGATGCTGCAGGAACATGTAGGAGAAAGATGGGCTTGGCTTTGTTCCTCACAGAGGCCCCTGTGGAAGAAACGAGAAAGAGAATGGGGACTGTGTAAAACTGGAGGGTGGGACACTGTTTCGAAAGTTACTAGGTGGGGTTGCAGGTAAGGAATAGTTACAGGGACTCTGAGAAGGAAAGGGCTGTAGCATAAGCTAAAGGAAGAGGCAAAGCCTCTGTGTGTCCTTAGTTTCACGTAATGACAACAAAGGAAAGGGGTGGGGAATGCCCTGGACAGGTGCTCAGGATGATTACAGCTTCAGAATGCACAAGTGCAGCGGCCCCTGCCTATTGCTTTCTCTCCTGTCCTCTGTCATGCTGTCCTTCTCTGCCCTCTGGATACTTCCCCCATCTCAGAATTGAGAAATGGAAGTGCAGTGTATGGGAGATGTGGGGAGATGTTCACAACAGCAGAGCACAATGAAGAAAGAGAAGGGGGTGATCATCAAAATGAGATGGGCTAATACTATTAGAAAACAAAATGTGAAAGTAAGATACAGACACACACACACACATACACACACACACACATACACGAACACATCATACGTATGGGTGGAATAAACAAAATTTAACCCCTGATAGCCAGAGTAATCTTTTATAAGCACACTGGGAAAAGGAAGAGTTAGAAATGTGGGTGGGTAATATTTGTTTTCCCCTTTGATAAATGGTCATATTTTGACTTTCAGAAGAACATAGATGGGAAGGGACCTCTTGATCATGGGAGTAGGGTGCCTGTCCTTCACGTTTGGGATGATGTGAGGATGTTCAGCACAGCTGCCAAGTCCTGGATGCTCTAATCTTATACATTTACTTAGCCTCATCTCCACCTCTGTGCCTGCCTCCACCCTGGCTCCTTCAGTTTGTTTTGTATTAACTACTTTCTCATTTACAGTATAAGTTTCTGTCTCTTATCTCTCTTTAACTGGTTAGTTCTTACAAATCATTCAAAGTAGTTTAAATAACTCTTCCTCAAGGTTGCCATTCCTGAGATCCCTGACCATGTCAAATATCCCCTCATAAAGCCTTCCAACCCAGCTGGTCTCTCTTCCATAGCATCTGTCCCAAGGTGCCAGTCACAGGTTGTCTGTGTGTGCGTGTGTGTGTGTGTGTGTGTGTGTGTGAGAGAGAGAGAGAGAGAGAGAGTCAGACAGACAATTTGATTAGCGCTTATCTGCCCCATTTGATTGTAAATTCCATGTGGGCAAGAACCCTGTCTAATTCTGCCTGCTAGTTTACCCTCAATGTCTACAAATGAATGGTGAATAGAAATAAGTTTGTGTGGTCATGGTTGGATAAAGTCAGGGTGTGGTAAAAGGTTGATGGAGCTGCAGCTGGAAAGTGTATCAAAGATCAACTTAATCTACTGACCATTTTGCCTCCCCTAATTATTACGCTCACATTATATTTCCTCTTTCTGTGCTGAATGGAAATTTTTGTTCATTTTTTAAAATCTTGGACCACAAACAAAGGCACTGCTTGGAAGTACACTTTTGTGAGAACCCAGGGAAAAATAAGTGTATTCTTGAGTCTATAATTTTCATATTACAGGTTTTTAAAAAAATATTAGCTTTCAATAAGTACAAAAAATAAATACAAATTGGAGGCATATTAACTATTTCATACAAGATTTTAACATTGTTTTCCTTAGAACTTTCATTGAAAGTATGGCTTGTTAGTGAAAATCTATTCTTCAGTGTGTTTCTAAACATCTAGCTACCTTGAAAATAGTTGCTATAATGCCTAAAGCCAAATCCCTGCTTTCCTTTGTGATTACAAGGACTCTTGCTAAATCAGAGCATGGCCAATATCCAGCTGCTAAAGGTGCATCCTACAATTTATTCCTCTCCTTGAGCTAGCAGCAGGAGATGGGCATACAGTTCTTTGGAATCTTTCCAAAAAGTGCAGATATTTACAGGTAAAGAAAGAAAAGTCAAACTAGTCAATTTTCTTATTATAGATATAGTTGTCACATGGGAAATACACTGGTTAGAAAAGAAGGTAAAGGCAACAGACAAACTTAAATTGTGGGTAGTATGAAAATTTCCATCATCTATACTCCAAATTACTATGAACAATATATCAACCTATATCAACCTTTATGTACAGAAAAATATATGGGACAGAAAATACATTTGAAAGTCATAAGAGTTTGCAGTCTACAGAATAGTTTTATGGGGAAAATACTAAAATTTTCTAAGGCTTTGAGAAAAACTGAACTTCTCTTTATGTATTTCAACTTCAGTCAGCATAAATGGAACAACTCCAATGGAACTGAGCAGTTTCATAAGCAAATAGTTGATGGTGAGAGCCAGGTTTCTCACTGGTGAAGTAAAAAGTTATAGATGAGCATGAAGAAGAAGAAGAAGCAGGGATGAACCATATGGTAATGAATTTTAGTTTTAAATGTTAGGATAGACTCACATATTGATGCAAATTATACACAGTAACATGCATATGCTGAAATATGCAAATATTGCAGGTAAGTGTAAGAACAGGAGTTAGCATCCCTACATATATCCTCACTGTCAGCCGAGAAGGACTAGAAGAAATGATACCCAACAACACAGTGGCACAGCTACTAATGAAATATTGTTTTTTTTTTATAACATTCTTTGGTGAAAGGAACCAGAATTCACAGGAGAAATGGCTGGATCTAGGATGAGGAAGGAACTAAATTGTTGATAAGCCTCAAATATCTTACAATACCAAAAAATTAGAAAGGGCTCCATAAACAGGAACTGCAGACAATGTACAAGAAAACCCCCACAATTATGGAGGTATATCAAAGGAACACAAGGAGCAACTAAAAGGAACAACTCCTAAGGCCAAAGCTGGACAAATTTCAGCAACACTATAAACAAAGTACTATTGGTTCATATCTTTTTTTTTTTTTTTTTTTTTTTTGGTATTAGGGATTGAACTCAGGGGCTCTTAACCACTGAGCCACATCCCCAGGCCTTTTTATATTTTGTTTTCAGACAGGATCTCTCTAAATTGCTTAGATCCTCACTCAGATGCCGAGGCTGGCTTTGAACTTGGAATCTTTCTGCCTCAGCCTCCAGAGGCTCTGGGATTATAGGCATGCACCTTCAGGCACAACTGTCTCCCCTACCTTCCACAACACTGGATTATGTCTTAGTGTATGGTATGAAATAAATATCCATGATTCCATACTGTACATAAATGACTAAATAAGTAATTTATTTAAATGAATTTAATAGAAAATAGACATATTCTTCTCCATAGAAAATCTTCTGTGGAGAAGAATTCCAAATATTTTATGTAGATACTCTGCCTTCTAGGGCATGAAACATAATTCTCTCTTACTTCAGGGTGCATTGTTCATAATGATTTCCTTTTAAAGAGTAAACTATGAAAATTAGGAAAAATAGTGTCTATACTGGGAAAAATTGATCATAAACCACCTCAGTCTCAGGTTAACATCTTCAGCAATAATTCATATTCACAGTGTGATGAAAATTGACACTTTACTGCTGTCCACTACCTCTCCCAAACACATAATACCAGTCTAGACATGAGAAAAACATCAGAAAAGAGCAGTTAAAGAACATTCCACAAAATACCTGACTAGTTAGTCCTCCCTCAAACTGTCAGGATCATCAAAACAATGAAAATATGAGACACTACTATAGCCAGGAGGTGTCTCAAGGGACACGATGCTAAATGTAATTTGTTATCCTGTGCACCTGGAACAGAAAAGGATCATTAGGTGAAAGTAAGCACATCTCAGTAAGTGTGAACCTTACTTAATAATGCATTCATCTTGGTGTATTAATTGTAACAAAAGTAGCAACTCTTATTGAGGAAAATGCACATGAATAAATGGAAACTCCTTGTACTATCTTCACGTTTGCTGTAAGTCAAAAGCGGTTTTAAAATAAAATGTTTATTTTTTAAAAACCCCAAATGTCTATAAATTTAACTTAAACTGGTAAAATTACATAGTAAGGTCTGATCTTATTGATAAAAGCCAATATTTAATGCTCTAAAAAAGACAATATTCTTCACATATTATGCTCTATAACCAATGGCTTTTTCTACATTTCTTTAGAAAATTGTAGGTCAGGATACATATTGTCAGTCAAAGCTGGGTTGGAATGTTGGGGAATTGCTAAACAGATGGCTCACTTAAAGGAAGGTTTCCTAAAGCTTAGGAAACAATCTATGCAAGATGTGATGTGCCTTTTAAAAATTCAAAGAATCAAGAAAAACATGGTGCTCTAAGATTCAACATGAGCAGGACTGGGGATGTAACTCAGTGGGAGGATGCTCGCCTAGCATGCATGAGGACTTGGTTCGATTACCAGTACTGTTAACAACGGAAAAAAAAAATGAAGTTTTAAGCCAACCCTCCCCCCCCAAAAAAAAGATAAATTATGACAAATTGATAAGATGTTAATTGTTCATAGTTTTTGATCCTTGCCAACAATGTGTATCTGTCATCTCTACTTTCCACTGTGGACCCTTGCAGATCATGTCACATAAAATGTTTGTTCTGACAATTAGAACACTAAAACCATCCTGAGGCTTAATCTCTCTTACTGAAGGTACACCAACTAGTTGTATTTCAGATTAGCAGCCACAAAGAACCAGCTTCTTCCAAGTACCAATTTTTCAATTACTGTGTAATTTTCTCTCTTTAATAATCACAGTCCTTCAATCACTTTATATGGAACAAAGTGTGAATTTGCTTCTTCCCTTTTCATTCTCCTCTGATCCTCTTCAGTTTGTCTGAAGCCCAGAAGTGGGCACAAAACTCCAGCTAAGGTCTGAATGATGTGGGGTAAAGTCCATTCATTACCTCTTTATGTTGGGTCATTTGAGTTCTGTTGAGGCTGCCCAAGATTTTGTTCCATGAAAACTCCAAAATAGATTCCATATTTTACCTTCAAACCAGATGGCAGATACAAATACTACATTAGCTGTGATTACTGTGAATGAGGTTAGCACATTGTTATTTGGTTGTGACTATCACAGTTGGCCTCCTGGAGACATGGAGTATTCATGTATCACAGAACCCCTGTGATGACACAGTCAGAGGTGCCCTAAGAATGGCAAACCTTCTAGCTTTCCCTTATTCTAAAAAAAAGCCACATTCTCTGTTCCAGTTTATATAGCTGTAAAATCATAGCTGAACATAATGGATACTAAGATTAAGTCTCACTGAGATTAAGTCTCAATATTTAATCATCTGATAATTCCTGGATATCTTAAAGTATGTGTATTTTCATGAGAAAGATTACTGCCTACAGAATTAATAAGGATGACATGCAAAATTAACCAATTAATAATTGAAGAACACTTAAAAATTCAGGTACCAAAGAATATATTTTCTAATCTTCATAGAAAATATGTGGAGAATTACAAAATTTCATTTGTAAATTGTAAAAACAGTGCTGGAACAAAATGACTTAATGCAATTGAGAGATTCCCTTGAAATGCTCTTAAAATCTTATTATTGATTCATCTATGTCAATACTATCAATTCTACAGACCAAGATGTAGATATTTGAGTCATTAATGCTTTCAGAAATATACAACACTAATAAATATGCAAAAGAAGTCACAAATCTCCAAGAAAAGAAAATCAAGAAATGGATGGTAAGTAAATTTCTAAGCTAACACTGATATCATTGGTATCAAGAAAGGTGAATAATGTTAATCTTAGGAAGTTTATCTTTGGTGGACTTAGATTAAATAATACAATTAACAGCTATAGAAATTATAGATCAGAATTAGAGGCAACAAAAACATATTAATCAAGTAGACTTGTTAACAAAATAATAGATTAGACAATATTGCATTTGAATAAATAAGCTACCTCTCTGAAATATTTTAGTTTGAGACATTTTTTAAGAGTGACACAGGAATGAAGGAGATTATTTCCTATGATAGACATAAAAGTTCTAAACATGTCATTTCGTTGATGTAAAGCACATTTGCAAAAGGCACTAGGGACCTCAGTTTAAGAACAAGATGCAAGGCTGATGTACTGTTTGCTTCCTGAATTCCATACTCAGCAGTTTGAGAGCACTTAATGGTGATGAATTGGCACAAGAAATTAGGTACTGAAAAGCCATTTCCTTGGAAATGAAACTTTTCTTTTTATTATTTTATCTTTTGCCTGCCTTGATTGAAGTTCTGCAGATGCCAAGGATACAGGAGGACTGGAGAAAGCATATGCAACTCAGATTACCCAAAGGAGATACTCATGATGAGGTTGGATAAAAATAGATTCTGGGGAGAGGAGGGGGGAAAGTAGCCATAATCCTCAAAATTCTTTTGATGTGTTATTGCTTTCAAAGCCGTGGATTTTCTCGAGGTAAAGCTGTTTGATGCAGATGGACTCATCTGTCAATCAAGCATCTTTTACACAGAGCCAAGTCAAACACTTAACTATTCCAGGACTGGAGTAAAATTCTTAGTGCCAATATGAAACAGCTGATTCACCTAGCTAGCAAAACAAATGATACCAAAATGGAAAACACACTGAGCCTTTATGTCTTATAGTCCAGAAATGCTGCATTGTTTTATATTTTATGAAGTTGTTTTTGCATATAAAATGAATGTGTGTGTGTGTGTGTGTGTGTTTGTGTGATGGTGGGGATTGAATTCAGGGCTTTGTGAATACTAAGCATGCACATGCCCACTGACATTCACTTCTATCCCCTATGTACTGTTTTATTGTTATTTACTTGATTTTTTTTTTTTTGGTCTCCTTTTGTTTGCTTAGTTTTATTCTCAAAGGAATTATTTTAGGGGGAAAATAGATAACAACCATATCACACATGACAGAAAAAAAACTTATTTGACCTGGCCTCATAAAGGGAAAGGATTTCCTAAATCCCAGAAGCTCAGGCACTTGTCAACATCTGTTTTCCAGACTGTTGGCCATTTCATAATCATTTTTGTGGATCTCATTTTCCTTATCAATGGAATTTGTGCTTGAAACACTCAAGAGCATTTGGCTCTAAGATTCAGGTCTCTGTAAACATCACAGAAAATTGGATCACCCTTCACTGCTGTTGTCATTACAAAGGTTGTAGGAATCAGGACTCTAAGACACAGTGCCACAATGAACAATGGAGAAGTCTCAAAGTATGGGAGAAGGCTGCCTTTTAACTTCAAAACCATAACTTGGCAATATAGAACCTTTGTTCATAAAGAACATATTTTTAATTTAGATTATCTTTTTACAAACACAACATCAGTAGTATTTAATAAGATTTTAATAAAATCTGGTACATGGGCTTTTTTTATTATGAACTAACAATTGTGTTTGCAGTTTTCAAAGAGCTTTCCAATATACTTCAATCTTCATGCAAACTGATGGGGAAGGAAAGGGACAAGAAGGAAAACAAAATGTGTAAAATATCTTGAGTATATCAAGTGATATATATATATATATATATATATATATATATATATATATATATATACACACACACACACACACACACACACACACATACCTACATACATATACATATATGGTACTTGATATACTCAAGTATATATATCTACATATATATTATATATGTATATATATCTTATTTCTCTGTTTTAATGCACATGTAGTCATATATAAGCACAAGAAAAGACATATATATTAGGGGATTTGTGATCTTATTCCTCTTGTGTATGACCTTTGGACAAATTTCCTTCTGATCTTATTACCAGAAATAGCTGTGCTTCCTTAAGCTATTGAGTTGTTTACATCTAATGGACTCTGGGATTGATACTTAAGCTTCCTGATTTACGCTGGATTCTAGGAAGCTTATGAAGAACTTCATATTGCATCTAGCATATTCATGGATTTCATGGTCTTTTTCGCACTTAGAAGCTGAGGGCTCTCTGCCTCCCTTGAGATCTAGACAAAATTGATTTGACTTCTCAACTTCAAGTCTCCAAACTCACCTCCTGATTTCTAATAATTTCCTGGTGGCAGAACTCATTGACCTCTATCACCATCTAGAATCCTTGGAATTCCATAGGACAGTTCTGCATTGTTCTTCTTTAGCAGATGTTTACTCCTGATGCTCAAACCACCAATACCCCTAAAATCATTTACTCCAAACCTTCCTGAGGATTGAAGTAAGACATATATAACTTAAAGGACTTTTTTTTTACTTTCTGTCCCTGGAGTGGGATTTATTTACAAAGTACATATGTTGTTCTCAAGGGTGTCTTCTCATCTTCCCCTCAACTCTTCTAATCTCTCTTCCTCTTCTCCATCATTCTAGCTGGTTTCATAACCCCCAATTATCCCTGTAAACAGAGTAGCTTTCATTTTCAGTACCCTTGAGCACCTGCATGTGGTCAAATCCTCAAAGGACTCTCGTTCTACCCCAAGGGTATCTTCAAAGTCCCTTTCAGCACAGGTCCTTTCTCTTCCTCAAGAAGATCTTCATGCCATTTGCTAAGGCAATATAATTTTCTTCACCTGGACATATATATGTGACTAGGAATATCATACGCTTTTTCACTGTGCCCTTCCCTTATTTTTCTCATGTAAGTTTTGCACATATATCTCTGTTGGCTGCCTGGGACACAATAGGGTTTAAACAAATAAATAAATGTGTTATCTCATGGAATCCTTACAACAAACATGGTATCAAAAATCAAAATTATCTGATTTTATGAGCATCACTATCCTCATTCATAAAAGAAAAGTACAATACAATACTTTTCTTTTATGAATGAGGATAGTGATGCTCATAAAATCAGATAATTTGCTCAGAATCAGCCATTTAACATCGGAGTTGAATATGAATTTAGTGTGATAGGGCTCCAAAGCCTGGGATGTTCCCTTGCCTAGTCCCACCTATGACCCCACAAATGCTTTGTCAGAATACGTAGGACACCTCCTAGTCCCATCCACCCCTCCAAATCCATATTTTCCTCGTTACTGGGCTAGGAAGGTAAGAATTGACTCTTTTGCATAGACATGTGCAAATATTTCTAATATATGATACAACTGCCATCCCTAATGACAGTTTCTTCAACTCTCATCATCTCTACTATAATAAGAATAAAAATTCTAGATTATTACACTATCAAAGATGAAGTTAATTTTCCACGGACACTCTGACCAAGAAATATATAAATATATAAAATAGTTATTGATACTCTTTGACAATAAAACTATATTCTAATGTATAAGGAGACCTAAGTTTTCAATGATCATATAAGCTAAAAGTTGATATTTTAAATGAAATAAGAAAAGATATATCACCTTCTACTCAATTTCAAGTTCCATAAAGAAAGTATTTTTTTCATAAAACATCAATATTTCCAGTACTGCAAAATTAATAGTTTTTGAGATTCATTTAATGCCTCCTTTTGAAAACAACTAAATTCAAACCAATAGAAAAATAAGAACCTAAGGAATAGTGATAAAGACAAAGTTCTAAGAAGACACTGGTTACTTCAGAAGCAAAAGAATCAGGGTTGGGGATGTGGAGATGTAACAAAGTTCTTGCCTAGCATGTGTGAAGCAATAGGTTTAATCCCTAGTACCATGAAAAAAAAATTGAAAGAATCAAGTATTAGGTTCCCTTGACTGAACTCCTACTTCTTTCTCCGGTGCTAAGCATTTTATATAAAATACCTCATTTAATCCTTACAGCAATATGATGGGGTTAGGGTAGGGATTTCAGCGGGGGGGGGATTGTTGTGGGGATTGAACTAAGGGGCACTTGCCAATGGAATTATAAGCTTGTGCCACTGTGCTCAGCTCAGCCTTACTTTTGAGGTGAGGAAAAATAGATGAAAGAAAGTTTTACAGCTGCTTATAACTTATTGTGGAAGAATAGAAATGTAATCCTGGTTGTCTACCTCCAAAGTCCATAAAGTCCTCTCAGGATTTCAAAGTTTTTTTTTTTACTGGGTATGATGTAGCAAAATGTGTGAAAAAGATGGGAAATTAAAAGACACGAATGTTTGTTCAGCTGATTATATGTGTCAGTTAGAGAACCTCACCAGGCAACAGTAAATCAATCACCATATTGCGCAGTCTTTTGTATAAATGGGACTTCAGAGAAGTGAGCTATCTGAGGTCAAAGAACTTTTCATGGGGGTTGTTGTGGGGACTTGAAGAACAGGCAAAGCTTTGGATAGGAAGAGCTGAGGGCAGAAACATCTCATACGGGTACATTGGGAAATAGTCACCTTATTGGGGAATCAGAAGAACTATGTATTGGGAATTAAAGATAAGTTCAGATGCTTTTAGAAAGAACTTTGAAAGTTAAGTAGGAGAACCAATATGTTAGATCATTCACACATGCCACAAAATCTCTGAATGCATACTACATGGGCCAGGGAAATTTTTAAAAAAGAAAACCCAGAATGCAACAGTCCTTAGGAATTCAGGTCACAATTCTTGAAGCAATTGCCATATCCCCTCAGCAATGCTCTGCCTACTGTTTCCCAGTCTAAGTGCACACATTATTCCTCTTAAGGCTTGGTTTGTATGCAAATCAGGCTGGAAAGGTAGAAATAAGTGAAGAACAGGAGATGGAGGATCAACTCCTGCTGGTGTTCTCATCCCTTGAGGTAGGACAACTCTGAAGCAAGTTCTTCATTGTTTTCAGGAGGCCCTCAGCAGGACTGCCTGTTATCTGACTATGAATGCACCCTATATTAGATTTTTTTTTCCTCTTTCTGATCTTACTTTCCTACTCCCCTACTGGTATTTCCTGGAATCATCTCCTAAACATGTATTTTCAAATCCATTTGGATTCATATCCTCTGTTTTGAAGGAATCCAACCCCTCATGATCCACAGGATACCTTGAAGAACAACTAACCATGGCAGAGCACCTGCAGGCTTGGAGCTATTTTAAGCACTTTATTTATATTACATTTCATCCTCATATTGGCCTATGAAGTTAAAACTACTGTAATCCCCGTTTTGAAAATGAGGAATTTGAGAGGTTAAATAACTTGCCCAGTGTCAAAACCAGATTTGATCCAAACAATCTGGATCCAGGTTCTGTCTCTTAGTTGGTATGTAGACTGTCTCTCTGCACATGGGAAAAAAACTATTGTAGAAGTGAAAATGGTGCTATTGGAAGTATAAGGATCCCCAATAGAATAGAAGAAAGGTTTAACCCTACTCAGAGTTCAGAAAAAGCCAAATAAATCAAGACCTGATGGGTTACCAGGGGTTTGCCATGGCAAAAGGTAATCAGGTTGAAGTATATTCCAATGCAAGGTCCATTGGGCAGTAGGGTAGTGTCTTTAGATACTGTTGAGTCTATAAAAGGGAGCAAGGGGTAGAGGAGTCTTGGTACAGGGTTATTGGCCAATTGAGATCCAGTTTCCCCAGTCCTTTCTTCAAAAGCACAACATTTATGTCAAAAGTGACATTATTATGTCACTGCCTAAGTACATAAGAAGGGGTTGGTGACTTAAAACTATGTTTGCACTGATAGCACCAAATGCTGGCAAGGATGTGGAGCAACAGGAATGCTCATTCACTTGTGGTGGTGCAGTCACTTCCAATGACAGTGGGTTGTTTTCATAAAGCAAAACACATTCTTCCCATATGATTCAGCCATCATGCTTTTTGGAATTTACTCAAAGGAATAGAAAAATGTACATCCTTACAAACAATGTGCAAACAGACATTTACATCAATTTTATTCATAAGTGGCAAAACTTGGAAGCAAAGAAGTTTTTGAATGAATAGATAAATAAACTGTGGTATATACAGGCAATGGAATATTGTTCAGTGATAAAAAATAAATGTGCTATCAAGTCATAAAAAGAAATAATAGAAACTTAAGTGTATATTATTAAGTGGAAAAAAAGCCAATATGGAAAGGTTATATAATGGATGATTTCAATTATATGGCATTATAGAAAAGGAAAAAACTCAGGTGATGTTAAAAATGCTGCAGGGGAACAGCACAGGGAGGGATGGGTAGGTGGAGCATAGGGGATTTTTAGGGTAATGAAACTATTCTGTATGATACTCTAACGACTGATGCATATCATCATACATTTGTCCTAAATCATACTATGTATACCACCAAGAGTGAACCATAATGTCAAATCCTGACTGGGTGATTATGATGCGTCTATACAGATGTAGTTGTAACAAATATACCACTCTTGTGGGGATGTCTGCAATGGGTGGCCATGCATCTGTGAAAGCAGGGGGTACATGGGAAATCTCTGTACCTTTACTCAATTTTGCTCTAAAATCAGAGTGTATACATGCACACATGCATCTGTGTATGTGTGATTGTAACCACTATATTACAGAACATATATTTTAAAAACTCAAATATATGGGGCTGTTGTTGTAGCTCTGTGGTATAGTGCTTGCCTAGCATGCCTGAGGCACTGGGTTTGATCCTTTGTACCATCTAAAAATAAATAAATAAAATAAAGGTATTGTTTCCATCTACAACTGAAAAAATATTTTAAAAATCTCAACTGTATGATATATATGCTAGAATACCAAGGGAAGTAACACTGACACTAATGACAGTTGGCACTTACACTAAAATATTAGAAAGGCAGAGACCAGATGAGACAGGGACTTATGCTCTATTATATAAAATACAGAGACAATACATTTTTCTTGGCAAATGAACAGATATTATGGAGATGATTTTTAGAGCTTAGTTTGACAGCCTAAGCTATATGAAAAGACAGAAGAACCACATGGGGAAGTTGGTCTGTGTCCAAGGACCATATCATGTGATGAAAAGCAACATTTATAAGTGTTATAAATGCAGACATCGACATAACTAAGCATCAGAACCCAGCTGCAGTGTTAATTTATAGACTTTTGTCTTGCTAAATAAATAAAACATACATATATTCAAAGAAAGAAAGATTCCTATATAAAAGTGAAATATTAGTTTTGAAGAAATAGCATCTAAGATAAGGTAATTTGGAGTAAGCAGCATTTGAATTTTCATGTTAGACACAATTCAGTAAGATGGCAGATTGCACAAATTCAGCTAAATTCTCCTAAGTGTCAGAAATCAAGATGTGTGGTAATTATTTATGCTGAAGGTGACAATTTTTATAGAAATTTTACCTATTCAAAACTTGAACTGTATCCTGAAAAATTAAAATTAATCTTGAAAGCACTAAATTTCAGGGACACAATTCTGGAAAAGTAATTTTTTTTCCCTAAAGCATTTATTAAGTACCTACTGTGTGTTGAACACCATGCGAGGAACTGCAACTATAATGATGCAGGACTTGGGTAAAGGTAAGACAACCTGTTAAGATGAAATCCATCTGGCAGGAGGTTGACACTAAGTCAACTTGGTGGGAGGCAGCAGCTCACAAGGGCAGATGGTTCTTCTTGAGGCTTGGGAGCCGAGGGGCATGCACTAGTCTACAATTCGAACTTATCCCAAGGCATTTTTCTGGTATGTTCTGAAAATTTCCAAAATGTGATATAGAAAAGGCAGTTTGGTCTTCCAACCCACCTATAGCTAATGATCTGCCATGGGGCAGTTAGATTGCTCTAGGCAACCTGGTTAACCATTCACAGACGAGTTTCTACTTACTGGTTCCTTACTGAGTGACAGGTGCTCTTTTAAACACGGACTGCTTTTCTCATTTAATCTTTATGGCCACCCTATGAAATGAGAACTATTTATTGTCTCCATTTTACCAGTGGGGAACCTGAGTCACAGAGATGTTAGATGATTTGGGGGAGGATTTTAAAAGATAATGTCTGTGAAAAGTTTAGTCTACTTGTGTCATTAATTAGCTCTCCATTGTTGTTGCTATTATTATTATCTTTAATTTTTTTTACAGCATAAGTTCCCTTGCTTCATGCCAAAACATGGCATAATTATAACATTATTTGAAAAATGCGAAAGAATATCTAATTAAATTATCCCACAACCGTAATTCTTTTTGCTACGTATCCTTTTTCCTCCCTGCTCAACCTTTTTTTTTTTTTTTTTTGATATGGAGGATTGAACCCAGTTACAATTAACCACTCAGCCATATTCCCAGGATTTTTTTTTGTTGTTGTTGTTGTTGTTGTTGTTGTTTCTGTTCAGACAAGGTCTTACTAAGTTGCTAAGGCTGGCCTCAAACTTGCAATCCTCCTTCCTCAGCCTCCCAAATTGCTGGGATTATAGGCATGTGCCACCACACCCAACATTACTTAACCTTTTCTTTGCATACACTCATTCAGGAAAAGCATAGAAAGTCCCTATTAAGTGCAACATTGTGCTGGGTGTGGGGTACAGAGTAGAACAAAGTCCCTTAGGTGGTGCTCTCATGAATAGCATAGAATTATTTGTTACTAGGAAATCACCAAGCCTCACCTGGACACAGATAGTTCCTTGAAGCAGAAAGACATGCAGTGATGGCCTTGTAGCATGTGATAAGCCTTTTGAATGGTAACATCTTGATCCACCTTAATACTTAACCTCCCTCATAAAGCAACTCTTGCATGGATGACTTTCTGAAAAATGAGAATTTTCAATAAATACTTTCTTCTTTTAGAATTCAAACACCACAAGATTAAGATCCCGATGCCTTACAGTGATTTGTACAAGACTCTGCCCCTGCTCTCAATAACAACATGGTTGCCTCAATTTGCCTATGAACAGCTTAAAGGTTTTCATATCTTCTTTAGAATATCAAGGGCTCTCATCAGTATGCCACTTATTGGTTTGAAACTTACTAAGCAAACTAAAACATGGTCATTGATATTAAGAACTTCACACCACATCATTTCTTTAGATTAGATGGAGCCAGATGAAGCAAGGGCTTGAGACCTTCACCCAGAGAGTTGTGGGGAGGACAGGAGGGATGCAAACGCTGCAGGCTGGATATGTTTTCTGAATTACCAGGGGTGTCCACTTTGATGGCCACAGCACTGCTGTCTTACCTAGGAAAACAGCTGCTATTTAAAATTAGAATTTTGTGAAGAAGGAGTTAAGCAAAATACCTACAGCTAAGAGGATAAGGGTTTTCTAAAAGAGGAGCAAATGCTTCAGAAAAGCATTAGAGCTCTGTCTTGGCATAGTTTGTAGATCAATGTACTGTTTCTCTGCACTACCTCAATTTAAAATGCAACTGAATCCAAACAAGAAAAAAATGAGTAAACCCATTAGGTAAAATATAGTGTCATTTTTTTTTAGCACTATAGCAATTATTTTGTCAATCTCCTCACCTTCAAATTTGGAAAAGTTTTCGAAAACATGGACGCGCATGGAAGAGGAAGAATGAAGTCCCTTTATGAGTGACCAGGACTGCTTGGTACTATTTAGTTTTGGAGCCACTGCAGAAATCCCACAAAGAAAGCCCTGTATAAAGCAGTGGTGAGCCCCCACACTGGGAGTATTAAAGAAGCAGCTCTGTTGACCCTAGAGAAAGAGCTAATGATTAAAAGAGATGAAAGACATTTATAATATCTGCTAAACTTTCAGTTCCTTCCTCCAGGGTTTATTATTGTGGCCTATAAATTATAAGGTTATTTAATAATACCCTTTAATTAATATATTATATTTGTCATCGTTCCCTCTGAGATATCAAGGCAAAATAAAAGAGGTTTAAAATTTTTTAATTAAACTAGGTTAGCCAGTTCTGGTTAAAGTCATATTAGGCTTTGTTATTTTCAATAAGTTTCCCAGGGAATGGTGACACTTTCAAGTAAACTTCACAAGGGTTTTGAAGAAATCTTTGTGAAAGCAGGTTACATATATATGGACTTGTGACATTCTAACATAAACCACAGAAAAGTTCCTGCTAAAAAGTGAGCAAAGCTGAATCATTTTGCCTTCTCTTTCCCCCACTGTGATTTTTATTCATTTGAAGATAAAATTCAAAGCAAACATCTTGGAACTTCTATTTGTCACCCAAGAATTATTTCCAGGCAGCATGGGGAACCTTACATTACCAAAATCAGGTCATGCCATCTAATTAATATGTTCATAAAAACAGTCTCTATCACTACCAAACAGAAAACAACATCAACAATGAAATCAGCTTGGGGTTCTTCAGAATCCCCAAAGGCACAAACAATAGAAGAAATTCTAATCACAAAATAATTCCTCATTTAGAAATTAAGAACTATAATATTTCCATCTCCTCTCTATCACTTTCCCTGACATAATACTTTCTGTAAACAATATTAAAGCAAGGTAAACATTCTTTATTGACTTGGCATGTTGGTTGGTTATCACTGAACATTCTCAACTCTGATACCCCTAATACTTTCCTCTTTAGTGGCCTCTTTAACTGCCCACAGTGGTTTCATTACTCTCCTAAGTCCCCCACCTACTCTTCTATGGTCCTTCCACATGACCTTGAATTCTACTTCCTAGAGAAAACAGAAGCCAGGAGATGGAAACTCCCTCTGGTTCTCCTTCCGTCTACTTAATCCTAATCTCTATGTAGTCTGCCTCCATCCTTTGCTTCCCCCCTCCTATCTTGGGGTAGTCATGTCCTCCACTAGCGTTCCAGCTCTGTGTCAGGGCACTTTCTTCAGGAATGCCCAGACATTGTCTCCAATCACTCCCCAAGGTATTAATAATAACAACTAATTCTCAATTCCATTGGATATATTTTTGCTCTATCATTTCTAGACTTCTTTAAGGTATTTGAATCAAGTTAGTTAAGTTGCATCTTCTCTTAGATTCCATGCCACTTGGAATATATCTGTATTAACCTGCTCCCAATTATATTGTAATTATTTGTTTCTGCAACTATTTTTCTCACCAAGCTACAAGTATCTCCAAGACAGGCCTCTTATATTTATGTGGACATTCCTTATTCTTAAAAGAATCAGTATATCCCACCTGTTCTAATATGATTCATTAAGAATGATATTTTTCAGCAACTGAGATATTGAGCTATTTTATAATTAATATATTTCTTGGACCCTTATCTCTGATTTCAGATAATGTTAATATTTTTTAAGTATACAAAAAATAAATTGGAAAAACCTATAATCAGTTGAGCATTTTGAAGAAAGTAATAATGATGGCAGCAATTCCCAAAATTGTATGTTTTTTTTTTTTTTTTTTTTTTTTTTTTTTTT
>NW_025999924.1:3474479-3564212 GCF_001458135.2 Marmota marmota marmota | reverse complement strand
TATATATATATATATATATATATATATATATATATATATATATATATATATATGCATATATATAATACATGTATATACTATACCTCTCTCTATATATATATATAATATATATCAAATGTATATATATATGGATCCATATATAATTTTAAAATACACATGTAAAATGCATATATATACATATATATGCTATTTTTAAAAAGTACATATAATTTATAAAATTTTACAAGACATATAGCCCCTGGTTGAAATATATTGTCTTGGAATATATTTATGGGCTGCTATTTCTCAAACAACTGGAAATACCATCCAATGTTCCAAATGATTATGAGTTGTAGTCACTAATGTGTAGCTGGGAGGTGTTTTGGAACTATTATTTAAAAGGCAAGAGGGGGCTATTGCAATACAAAATATTAATGAGCATTAACTTTTGTGGGACTTGGTTAAAGGCGGAGGAGGAGGGAAGGGTTGGATGAAAAGGAATTTTCAACCCATGACAAGAGAGAAACTGGTTGTTAAGGTCCCTTAGGTTCTTCTTCCAGTTTGGAATTGTGAAAGATCTTCCCTTTGCAATGACTTTCTTTGAGCCTGAAGACCTCAGCATTAATGGAAATAACATAATAATAGTCCATGAAAAGACTTGAAGGAAAAAGGGATAAAAAGTGAGGAATTAAATAGAAGTTAAACATCCCAATTTCTTAGCTGACAATTTTCGTATGATGGAAAAAAATTTTTTTCCTTTCCTTTCTTCCTTTTGTGGGGATTTTTTTTTATGATCTCCCCATACTGGGTCACCCACTTAGCCCACTAAGGATGTAACCTGTCAACAGATTAAAGTACACAGACTAATTTACTAGTCTATAAATACTGCTGGGACTAAAAATCATACTTACTTTCTATAAATGGTGGGCACACTAGTATTATTAATGGCAACTTTTATCCTCTATCATACCATTCCTAATTAAATTTATCTTAAAACTTAAACATAAAAATATGAATTTAAATATTTTGATATTTCAATTCTAGCAGCAAAATAGAAAGCCAAATATTAAGTTTAGTAGGGTCAAATATTATACAATGGAAAAATCTGTGTTGTATTGTATCCAAACTTAAATTTCTGCTTTATACAATGTGCTGACTTTCCTAATGAGCCCTAAGGACTGGTGCATAATTATGAGTCTAAACTTTATTGGCCAAAAGTGTTGACAATTAAATGACTTTGCCTAATAGGATTAAATCCATCTAGGACTCTGACATTCCCTGAGCCTGAAGACCTCAGGATTTTAGAATTCCTGGGTAGTTCTTTCACTCAGAGGAAGAGAAGTAAGTTCAGCTGGCCTGCAATCTCATGAGAAGATAAGCACACTCCCAATGAATTTCAGGTTGACTAAAATGAGCAGAACTCCATTATTTTGCATGAGAAATAGTATACTCTGATCTTCAATGCATACACTGTGATCAAACCCAACATTTTCACCATACTAAAATTCAAATAAAACCTGATTATTACATTAGACAAAACATAAATTCTGGAAATTGTACTTCTGGTTTGAATTTCTATAGAGTTAATGTGTGGAGAGAATATAACTCTTAAAAATGAGATTGATAGTGTTCAGATAGGAACATTTGTGTCCTCACTAAAAAGCAGGCCAACTTGCCTTTCTCTGAATATTTACTCATTGGTTAAGTTATTTGAAACATATAAATAGATATATAAATGTTATATTGAGAGAGAGATTTTTATCTTGTTTCAATCTATAAAATATTTATATCAAACAAAACAAGCTAGTTTAGGAGTTGAAACCTGGGTCTTCAGAGTGACATCTGAACTGTGACCTGTTAGACTAACTAAACTTTATGGGAACTGGATCTTTGGAAGGGACAGTTCAACAAAGTAAAGTCAGGGCCTAAAAAGAGAAAAAAAAAATGATTCAATATTGAGCTAAGTACCACAATCTTCCCATTTTTGCCTCTTGATGGGAATCAGCGGTCAGCATCACAAAAAGTTTGATAAAATCATTTAGATTTCTGGCCCTTAGAAAATTAAACCCTAAGTACCAAATAAGTAAATAATTAATCACCATCCAAATCACTTTCCCAAAACCTTCTTCTTCTGGTGTCCTCAGAGGACACTCTGAGTGCAGCACTAAACAACCGCCCCTAGTAGTGGCCTTTGGCTTCAATTTTCCATTGTCTTCTCTCTGAGTTGTTTGAATCCATCATAAAAAGGGATACAAAGGTATTCAAATAAAATGTCCTCCTAAATTTTACAACTTCAACATCATTCGAAAAGACCCTGATGTTTTAGGCATTAAATTACATTTTTACAAATCAGATTGTGCAAAGGGCAAAAGCTGCAAACATGTTACTCTATATTGTGTCATTTCTGATAGACTCTTACATGTGATTCAATGTTATGAGGCTTCTAAAAGGTCCTCTTAATTGTTGCTAAAGGGAATTTAAATTCCTAGAAAGCTTACTTGCATTTTCCTTCTTTTGACCATGCAAGGCCCATTTCTGAATTGCCAGGCTACCATTCTGTTCTCACAACTAGCCAGAATAAAACATAGGCACTATATAGTACTTGTTTACCCAGTGAGGCAAACCCTTATCTTTGTTTAGCTTGGCAATAAAAAACGACTGAAATGTGTAATGGAAAGAAGCCTTTGCAGTAAAATCCTCCAGCAAATACTTCTAATGTAGCTTCAAACAAAAAAGACACATTCTTCATACCACCTCTCTTAGCACTTAAGGGGCAGTGTTCTATTAAGCTGAGTAATGGGACCACTTATTAACTTTAACGTGTAACCAATACACAATGAATTTGTAATATGATTGTGCAATTACCAACACACCAGCCTGGGGGCAGGAGGATGAGAACTATTTGAATCACTACCTCTGATGAACTTTTGAAGACTACTCCAGACTTGGTAGGTCTAAATTTTTTCTCCACTTTGCTTCCAGAAAAGCAGAGGAGAATAGAGCCAGAAAATGCATCTCTAAACCCTTTTCAGAGGTAAACTAGGGCTCCTGACACCAAAGTACACATCTTTAACATGCTTATTATGCCCTGCCGTTATTTTATTTCCACCTTCTGATCTGCACCTCCATGAAGAAAGACCTGCATGAAGGAATAAAGAAAGGGGGAGTCTTTGGATGTGAAAAGGAAACAACCTGGCAAAACCTTTCTTAGCAGGAACATTTAAGAATGGAATCTGATACAACAGGGATGCTTACAAAGGGAAGGAAGGTTTCCAGTCAACAAACACCTAGAATCTCTTTCTGCAGTACTGAAACGTGAGGTTATAAATAAGAGAAAAATAACAACAACTAGGGAAGTTGAGAACCAAGCACAACACTAACTGGGTCACCTGGAAAAACACCACTACCTTTTTCCTTTGAGTCCAACTCTCATTGATGAATGCTTCAGAGGGGTCCAGAGAAGAACACACATACATAACATTCACACTCCACACTGGCTCAGCTTGGCTACAACAATAACAAACTGGTACATCATGCAGTGAAATGGATGAAGGCTCACTAGCTCCAGGCACAAAATAAGCAACCAGGGCACTCAACTTCTCTATAGTTTTGAAACATATTGTATTACAGATCCAGAGATCATGAATAAGCAAATTTGCATTCTTTCCAACACTAAAGAGTTGAATAAGTCATTTTTCCCAGTCCAAAGCAAAGGTAAGGTTAATGCAACAGAATAGAAGGTGTTTATAATGTTAGGCATTCAGAGAGTACATGCATCGTACCTATTGCAACATAAACAAATGGACTCAAAAAAACAATAGGACTTGGGCAGCAAAAAAAAAAAAACTGTTGCTTTATATAGGAAGGTAGACTTTATAGAAATGAGTATGGCAATTTTGGGGTCTAAGAATTCTTAAGAGGTGTGACATTAATCTTAAAGAAAGGCATAAAGAACAGAAGGAAAAACATCGGGAAAAGCCTACTATGTGCCATGGACTGCTAGCAGGACGGTTTAATCTCAGGATTAAAGGCTTCTGTTGTGAAATTTTCTGTAGGAATGTCAAGGCCCTATTGCTGATGTCTGCCCCTCACTAACAGGACAAGCAAGGCGATGACACCAAGCTGACACTGAGTGGGGAGCTCTGGTGATGCAGTTGGCAGTGGGCCACTGAGGTTTGCAGGCATGCCACCCAGAATCCCTCCCAAGCACATTAGAGACCAGGGACAGTGGACGTGGTCAGTTGAGAAGGAAGATACGCCACAAGGTTGATTCCGGATGTCTCTGGTGTTGATAGAAGATGAGCACCTACCTAGAGTGATAGGATGTCTCCAACCCTTGTCTGCAGTGGACTTTTAGCTGAAAGCCAAAACCTCTAAAACAAAACAGCAGGTGATCTTGGTGGTGCCTAAGCTATTAGGGGATTTTCATTTAAGACACTGTCATAAAGCAGCTGGAAACCCCTCAAAAACCTGTATTCACATATCTACTACTTATCTGGAGTCCAGCTAAAATATTTACCTGGGAAACACTTTGAAAATCAGACACAGTATCCCAACAACCCATGTTCGTAGACACAAATATTTACAATGTGCCTTTATTATGCATTTACAAAGTTTCTGCTGTAAGAGAGTGAATCTAGACCACCCTAGAGGTATAATAAAAACTAGCAATTTTTAAAATAATGGACTTTGCTCTTGTAATATTCTCAGAAACTAGTTCCTATACACATATAGACAAAAATTCCAACAAGAAATGGTTCAAAATAGCACATGTCCAAGGACTTTAATGCATTGCCTTGAACCTTAATACATAACCAAATATCCAAAACTAAGCAAGTTCTGTAAGAGTCTGAGCACTTCATGATTCATGTACTAGAGTTCTACTGGAATTCTATTGGTTCATTATAGTAAGAATATTTCTTGAATAGCTAAAATCATCTTAAATGAAAGGGACCAACACATCTAAGAATTATTTTAAAATCAACTCAAGTTAAATTTCCCTTAACCTTCTTTTAGAAATACAGACCAACTGATATGAGATGTCAGAAATTTAGGAGTGCCCTTCCCCAGGGAATTTTCAAAGAAAAACAGATAAAAACAAATCCCAATCCTCTCCTTTTCTGTTAATAGGTTGCCATTCTCACAGCTTTTTTCTTTTCTTTACCATGAAGTGTTAATAATTGTAAATGTCCTCATACTTGATTTCTTATTTGAAATACTTTATATTAACAAGTAAGTTTTTTATTGCATAACCATTACTTTCTCAGACACATTTGGTATTTTATATGTTTGACTTCTCATTCTCACTTGATACCAGCATTCTTGTTCCAGACAAATTCTCATCTGGTAGCTGTCATGGAATTTTAGAATTCTGAGTTTTACAAACTAAAGGGGATATTGATTACTTACCATATCCAGGAATGCCTTCTAAAGGGAAAATTATTCACGTGCATCATGTTCACAGATCTTCTGTCATTAATATTTTCCTTGTCTCCTTTGTTATATGTAGTGATTTTCACAGATGAATTCCAACTCTCTTGTTTGAGCAGCTATCATGGGCAATTATTGCAACAAGTATTGATTTCCAAAAAAAAAAAAAAAAAATCCCCCCCAAAAAAGAAAGAGCAACAACAAAAGCCCTTCCAGAATTTGAAGAAAGAAACATCACAGAGCACTGCAGGTATGGGTCCATCCATTTAGGTTCCACTAGTAAGTCAATACATTAAAATAACCAGTCCAACTGCTAATCCTAAATGATGGCAAATATTGTCCTGGTAAAATCCAGCTGCCTTGAGTATAAATTAATGCATCCTTGGAGGAAGGACTATGGAATGTGGGAAGAAAGGAGTCAAAAGACAGTTTCTTGTTATCCTTGTTAAAGAAGTGTTAGAAGGAAAATGGAAAACTTCAGGCTGCTTTGCCATGCTGTCCTTTAGAAATGAATATTGCTTTTTCTTCTTTCTTAGGCACATATTCATGTGTGGTCACTTTAACGCAGTGCTACTGTCTAAGACGTATAGGACAAAGACCTGGGCAGAGGGGCTAAAAACCATGTATAATTAAAGCCAACTTCTTCCTCAAATCTCAGAATTGCTGGTCTCCACTGCAAAAGTAGGAAGGCAAAGAGTAATTTCTGCTTTGTAGGACAGGATTACCACTAGCTACCATCATGACTTCAGAAGGTGCTGTCGTGATGAAATTCATTTCTGCTGCCTAACCCCATAATAAGGCTGTCTGCTCTCTTTAAGTAAAATGACTAAGCTATTGATCCTTTCACTGCAGAAATTCCCTTTAATCTGTTATTAAAACCATGTGTGGGCTTTTAATATTTTTGCCTTGTAAAGAAAATGAATTTCACAGCTGCAAGTCAGACGTTGTCTAAGAATTTGTTCCCCCACTGTCTTTCTCTTCTCTTTGCTCTCTCTTTCGGTTTTTTTCTTTACCCCAAATTCAGTTTCCCAATAAATGTCATTTACTCTGATGCTCTGATAGCTTCTGAAAGATTCTCATGCCCAAGCTATACAGACCTTCCATGCTTTTAAAACACAATGGCAACAGGCTCCTGCTGGAGTCCCCCAGCGCCGAATTTCCAGCAGAACCTTTGGAATCGTCGCAGCCGCCTTGTCTGCCCTGCGCTGTGCCGCCCCAGCTCTGAGGAGCTCAGGACACTTGCAGGCTCCCTGGTACTGTACATTAACTCTGCAGCAGCCCTGCTCCGCTGCAGACTGCTGCCTGACAGGGGATGTGCTGGCGTCAAGGGGGCCCTCTAGGTGGGTTCCCAGACACTGCAGAGTGGAGCGCTCCCTGCCAGCCTCCAAAGGAGAGTGAGTAAAAGGGGTTAAAGGAAGAGCTTACCCGCCCTGGAGGAGCAGATTTCTTTCAGTAAGTAATTACCAAGCAAGAAAAGCTAAACAGCAAGAAACCTGTAAATAACCTCACAGGGAAATGACACCTTAAACAGATAGATATTATTGTGGAGGTAGGTTTTTTTTATTTGTTTTCCATCTTATCCAATGAATATAAAGGGAATAAAATAATTGACAAATGACGAGATCTGTTCAACTCAGCTCTTTTAAAAAAAGAAGAAGAAGAAGGAAAAGAACAAAAATATGGGAGGTGGGGAAGACTTGCTTATTCCATTGGTAACCATTTAGCTACAGAGGTTCACGTTCTGATTTTGGACAGGAAATCCTGTGGAAGCCAGTTCTGCAGAAGTCAGTTAGACTTAAACTGCAATTGCGCATGCCATAAAGCTGCTTGTTTGATTAGGGGGTGTGTAGATTGGTGGAGTGCTGAGATAAAACATTGTAAGGCTTATAGGTGGTATTTTGTATTTCCTCAAGCTTGCCCCTTTGTTGCAAAAATTCTGTTCAATAATCCCCTGGAAGCACCCCATCACTGTTGATGCCATTTTGGAGAAGAATAAAAGAGTAAACTCTTCTAATAGTAGGTTGGCACTTAAATGGTGTTTGTTTGAAATCTGTAAGAGAATGGGCTTTACAGTAGCAGTGTATTCAATATTAATGTATCACTTTTAACTTGAGTATTTAAAAATGATGCTATGCAATTGCTTAATATTAAATGGAATACTGGCAATACTTAATATATCATGCCATTATCTTCAGTTAGGATTTCCCCAGTGAGATCCTGTCATTTCAGAAAATATTACTCAGGGTTGCGGGGAGGGGAATTTCCCATAAATTCAAAGAAAGAATAATATTTAGTTTTGAAAACTGCTATAGTTTGATCAAACTATGATCCTAGTAGTTTCATCATTCCTGGGAGGAGGAAGAATTGGTTGATTCCTTTAAAAGCAGTTTGAACTTTAGGTTCGCAAAGATGGCACCACAGCACAAAGGAACATGAGAATATTACTGGGAATATTATTGCAAAATCCTAATATTTCACTGGGATTTCCTGTAGACCAAACCATATCTTCCCACCTGATTTCTGTGAAGAAGCTCAATCTCTTCCATAAGATCATTTGTGATCTGATCCAAAACACTTTAGCCTCAATTTTTGTTTTTGTTGTTGTTGTTTTATAATATACTTTTTTAGTTGTAGATGGACACAATACTTTCATTTTGTTTATTTATTTTTATGTGTTGCTGAGGTTTGAATCCAGTGCCTCACACGTGTGAGACAGGTGTTCTACTACTGAACCACAACCCCAGCCCCTCAATTTGTTGTGTTTTAAAGCTATAATGTTTGGAATAAAACATCATATAGTAACTCAAATTTTGATTTTACACAGATATTTAAATATTATTATTTAAGAGGTAGAAACACTGAAAATGTCCCAAGCCCTGTTCTAAGAGCATCACATGGCTGTTTCACTCCTCATCACAATACTATTAGGTAAGGACTGCTATTAAATGAGAAAGTTGAAGTGCTCAAATGTTAGGTAGCTCGCTAAAAGTCAGCACCTAGAAGAGTCACCATTTGAAATAACAAAGTGTAGCCTGCATGCATTGACACTACATTCTAGTACCTCGGTGACAGTAATCATACCACCCTGCATTGGTCCTATGCTTCCTAACTAAATTCCTTTTACGAGTATTAATTTAACCACGCAGACGCATGCTAAGGATAGTAAAACTTTTATCATGACATTTTGGAGATGATGTATAAAAAGATATTATTAGTTCATTGCCACACACCATGGCAGCAGAAGACCTAGTAGAGAATTTAAATTACTTGAATCTGCTTAGTTTTCTTTGATGATAATGATTATGGACACCCATCTATTTCAAAACCTACATATACTTCTTGAATTACGTGAGAGAGTAGATCTCTATAAAAATTAGTAAAATGATGTAGAAATATATTTTCCATTTAATTTGCAGTATTTATTTGTCCTTTCTTCTTTTTCAGTCCTTTATATTCCCTTTTGCTTGTATGCCAAAGTGTTACCTATCATATCACCATATAATAGCAAAAATACATCTGAATCTTTACCAGGCATCTCAACACACAATAATTGTGAGCTATGTTTCCATAAGTGAGCAATGATATATGCAAATCACCTTATAAATAAAAGACACAAATAATTTAGTCATTAGATTAAAAGAGATTTGAAATTAAAATATATTTAAACTAAAAGGAGATTTCAACTGAATATTTAAACAAGCTTTTCTTACTTTTTTAAAAAATTTATTTATGAAGCCATGATAAGTAACAGAAAAGTGAAATTTCTGCTTGAAGGATAATAAATAAAAAATGTTAAAAAAATGTTATTTATTTCACAGTTCAAAGAACCAATACTATCAATTAATAATCACCCCTAAATTTAATATTTTTAAAGACTTCAGACAAAATAAATAAATAAATTATATATATATATATATATATATATATATATATATATATATATATATGTTTGGGGTGGGGTTGTGGCACAGTGGTAGAGCGCTTGCCTAGCATGTGTGAGGCACTGGGTTTGAGCCTCAGCACCACATAAAAATAAAGGTCCACCAACAACTAAAAATAAATAAATAAAAAGAAAAGATTTTTTAGAAATAGCTCACTTCTAGTATTTTTATCTTATATAGATCAGAAACAGGGCCTTAAGGGATATGACTCACAAAATTACAGACTGAAACTTCTTAAGAACAAAAATTTTCATAAATATGTAATCTTCAAGAAACAACCATTAGGCAGATCTAATAGGTTTGTAACTTAAAAACAAGTTCTCAAAAATGAATAATGTTGATGGGACTAGGGTACTACTTAACGTTTTTGTTCTACTAAAGATACTTGTCTTTTCATAGACTATCTAAGAAATATTAGAATAAGCCATGAAATGAGGATTTGGGAAAAAAGATACACCTCACACATTGTTGGTGGAACTGCCAATTGGTGCAACTACTATGGAAAGCAGTATTAGAAAACTTGGAATGGAACCACCATTTGATCCAGTTATCCCTCTCCTTAGTCTATATCCAAAGGGCTTAAAATCAGCATACTACAGTGATGCAGCCACATCAATGTTTATAGCAGCTCGATTCACAATACTTGAGCTATAAAACCAATCTAGGTGCCCTTCAACAAATGAATGGATAAAGAAAATGTGGTATATATACATGATGGAGCATTACTCAGCCTTAAAGCAGAACAAAATTATTACATTTGTTGGTAATGGATGGAACTGAAAATATCATGCTAGGTGAAATAAACCAGTACCCCGCAAAAAAAAAAAAAAAGAAAGAAAAAGCCAAATGTTGTCTATGATATGTGGATGCTGACCTTCTGATATGTGGAGGATGACCTGCAACAAGGGAGGATGGGAAAGGTAAGAATAGAAGTCTGTTGGATTAGGCAAAGGGATGAAAGGAAGGGAGTGGGGAGGGAAATAAGAAAGACAGTAGAATTAATCACACATAACTTCCCTATCCTTGTATTTGAATCCTTGTATTTGAATACATGACCAAGATAACTCTGCATTGGGTACAACCACATGATCCTACTTAGAATAAGTTATACTCCATGCATGTATAATATGCCAACAACACTCCACTGGCGTGTATATCTAAAAAGGACAAATTTTAAAAATTAGAAAAGTAGACATTAAGGAAAAAAAAAAGAAGAAGAAGTAGCCATGAAAGATTAGATGTAGGGACAATCACAGGCCCATTATTTCGGTCAATAAAGAAGTGCTAATTATTAGTAGGGCTTCATATATTGGTACTGGTTTGGTGAAGTTGCTGTAGCTATGGTACAGCCTCAGCCCTACCAGCACAGGGGCTGTTTATGTGTTGTTGATTTGGAGGTGTTTAATTTTTTATTCACATGGCAAACATTAGAGTTATTGGTCTTTCAAGGATAGTCATATTAGCTATCCTTGTATGAGAATGATGTAAGAAAAAATAGAATATCAACTTGGCAATAAAGTGAAAATTGCAAACTCAGAGGAAACCAAAATCACCAAGATTTTTACCAAAAAAAAATTGCCTGGTGCTCTCACAATCAGGAGAAGAAATATTAACTAGCCCGCATCCCTATGTTCTTTTCCAATAAAGTCCTTTTATGGCAAGGGGATTATGCTCCTAAGAGTGATAGTTTTCAAACTAATTTCCTGGGAATGTTGTGAGTTTACAAAGTTGTCTTAGAACAACTGAGAGGCAAAGGGGAGACCAGCCACCTCATGTTGTTTCCACCAAGGCTCTTCTCCTTTTGCAGTTTTCTTTTCCCCCAGTACCAGGGATTGAACTCAGGGGCACTCAACCACTGAGACACATCCCCAGCCCTATTTTCTATTTTATTTAGAGACAGGGTCTCACTGATTTGTTTAGAGTCTTGGTTTTGCTGAGGCTGGCTTCAAACTTTTGATCCTCCTGCCTCAGCCTCCTGAGCCACTGGGATTACAGGAGTGTGTCACGAGTGTGCCACTGCACCCAGCTTCCTTTTGCAGTTTTGTCTCAAAGACTGATTTGAAAAGAATCTGGTCTTCAACAAAAAATGTTCACAAAAGCATAACAATAGGAAGACAAAATTAGCACTCTTCAGGCACATTTTTATTACAGTATTAACTGTTTAAGACCATATCTTCTTCAAACTCCTTCATTAATAACTAAGTGACTAACTTAATAGACACTAGTGCTGATGCTGTCATAGTGTATAAAGACACACTCTAGTCTCTGAACTTGGGTGTTTCCTAAACACTTTAGTTATTTGTACTTGCAGATAGGGAGGGTGTGATGACCTACTTCACTGATGTTTCCCTTTCCCTCCTTGAGTTTCACTTTCAGCAAAGAACTTCAGTTTTAAATATTAAGATGTATCTTTCCATCACCCACTCATTCTGGTATGATCAATAAGCTCATATCAATGTTTGCCTCTTAACATAGAAGAAATAAAACTCTTCCGTATTTAGACATGATTTGGCAAGGAACTAAGTGATGATATTTTGTTAATTCTAAATGAATATTATTATATGATATTTTAGGAAAACTCCCATTCTTTCAAGAGGTTTGTTTACTTTTTAAAACAAAGCAAAACAAAACAAAACAAAATTTGGTCCCTCATTTTACATATTTTGGTGGTATAAGTATGTTTACATTTACAAACATCTCAGTATATTTTCCTGACACATTCTGCCTATATATTAGTGTGTGTGTGTGTGTGTGTGTGTGTGTGTGTGTGTGTATATATATATATATATAATAGTGTAGTATTAGGTTATATCCAAGGAACTAGACGCTACAATCAATCATTTGGATGTCTTGAGGGATATGACTTCTTACCTAAAGATAAAAGGCAAAATATTTTTACCTTTTCTATTAAAAATGTATGTGTACTTTACATACTTGTGTGCACATATGTGTAAACACACACACGTTTACACATATGTTCTTTCCCCCAATAAACAGATAAGAGTTGGATTCCATGTGTAGAGTGAGACTCAAGATAACTGCATACTCCCCACCCCACTCCTGCAGGAAGGGGATATGTAGAACCTCTTGCCACCCTTATCCTCTGGGAAAGAACAGCATCTTCCTATGTATATTTATAACACCAAAAACATTGTTGGCACTCAGTAAATGTTAACTAATAACCATGTTGATAGTGATGACTTTCACTTCTGGCAAGGTCTAGCAGACTCTGAAGTCATGCTGTTCAGCACATTCATAACTGAAATAAGAGAAGACCTTCATGAAGCCATGGTTCCAATTGCTAGGTGTTGGGGAAGTGCATCATGCTTCAGCAAGTTGCTGGTATATTCAATTTCAACATATTCTTTAGCCAAGGAAACAGTTTCCAATTGACAAATGAAAAGGAATCTGTTGAACACCTATTTGGATACTTTACTAAAAATTTTCATGATTTAGCTATTAAAAACTAGTCATTTTGGATCATACAAAGCTTAAATCCTTTAATGATGAATAAACACATTATAGAAAAAAATGGTGATCATCAATCACAATACATTTCACAATAGAAATATGTGGAATGCTTGCAAAATTCTACGTTTAATATTTTTGGAAGTCAAAGAATTAGAAAACCCAATGCTAGAATACAAAGAACACACTTAAAACTTATACTCAAAAATCAAATGTAGAAAAAAATCCACACCAAGTTTGAAGAAGAAAGTCAATTTGTGTTTGATTCTACAGTCCTAAGATATGAATCCTTAGTCTCAAATTCTTCCTTTAACTTTTAGTGTAATTTTGACCAATTCCCTAAATCTCTTTGAGACACAATTTTCTTACCTGTAGTATACACATTTTAGCAAAGTTATGGATTATTATAATTTTTAACTTATAGAGTTAAATTACAAAAAACTACCTTGTAATATGAAGAAGTCTTCAAATGATATACACATGTCTTTAAAATTTGCTTGTTAAAATGTTAAAAATACAGATTGTTCATTTAGACAACAGTTTATTCAAATCAAAATGAAAAAAAAGAAAAAAAAATGAAAAATGCTAGATGTTTCTTCTGGAATGAAATTATATTTCATTCTACTCAAAGGTTTTCTAAAGATTTTTTATTGTCAGAAATCCAATTTCAGAAATATTTTTATATCATGTCAGAAATTCAAAGGAATAAAAATCTTTCTCATATAGTAAAATAAATATTAGCTTCAAAATATACCCATGTTATAAAGTAGTATGGATTCCTAAAAAATAAACTGGAAAAAATATCTGAGATGACACTGGATTAAAAGAAACCCTCAGGTTTACAGAATATTATTTTAAGTGTGAATTCATCAATTTACTTGTGTGTTAATATGTAAATTTATGCCAATCAGAGGAAAAGAACCAGAAAGATATACACACACCAAACTACCTCTAAGATAAGGAAACAGAAGTGGACAGCATTAAAAAAGAGATTTTTCACCTTTTACTTATTTCTAAATCAATATTTTAAAAATAAGAATATGGCCATGTATTATTTGTGTGATTGAAGCAGCAATTAAGAGGAAAATATATTTAGCATTTACTAAGGAACAACAGACATTTTTAACTGACATCTATCTACATATCAGGATATCAAACCCAACTTTCTTATTCTTGCAAGAAAGACTTAAAACTCAAAGTTGAATAGTTGAATACAAAATATGGATTTAATAATACAAACATTCCACTGATATTATTGGTGAAATCATTATGGAATCTTAAGGATAAACATGAATAGCTGATTTACTCTTTTTTCTGTGTCTATGTCAGCACTGTAGCTGAGGCCAGAAGCAGTAATTAGAGTTGATATTAAAAGGAAAGCTACTGTCTCCAAAAGAAATTAAATATCTGATCAAATGTCCTGATCTTGTATATTAATATATTAGTAGTATGCTATTGTATTGTGTTAATATTGTTAATATTGTTACTAATATGTTAATATTGTTACTATGATAATATTTTTCTCCAGTTCAAGTATGTGGGTGTCTGCAAGCAAGTAGATTCCAGCCTGCCCTCCAGCACCCTGTAGTCCCTACAGCCTTTACTCAATTATATCCAGAATTGGTCAGGCCAAGAAAAAGATTGTTTTAAGTAGCAGGAAGAGAACTGTATCTGGCTGGCATAGCTGCGCATTCTTTCCTGGGCCCAACTGATTAGATGCATACAAATAGATGTTCCCTCACTGATAAATTTCATTGGTATTTATTGACAACGTATCCTTGATGACAGTTCTTGCAACACTCATTCTCTCAGTTAAAAAGTAACATCATCCAGGTCCCGGTTCGTCAGGTAAGGAGCTTGGAAGTTGCCCCTTAGTCCTAACAAGTTAAACAGCTGAACAAGCTGAAAAGTCAATAACTCTTCTTAGATCCACAGGAGATGTGAGGTCATAGGACAAACGTCTCCCCTCAGAATTGGAGGGGAGGACAGGAGCATGCAGAAAATCACCACACATTGGAGCAGAAACCTCCATGGGAATCAGTATTGGGGTAGAAAAATCTAAATCATAATTGATGAATTTCTGGAGGCTATGGCTGACAATCTGAGGTTAAATCTCCGGGGGACTCCAGTAATAAGGAGGGTACCATAATTATGAGTTTTATGTCCAGGATTTCAATCAGGGTCTTACGGGAAATATGGAGGAAAATTCCATCTCATTTCTGGCAAGAAGAGGGGAAAAGTCAACATTTTAAAATACTGCAGAATACATTGCTCTTCTTAACAAGGTCTTCCCCTTCAGGAGAAACTAATTAAGTAGAGCCTAACCTGGTGAGATTTTTTTTTTTTTTAATCAGAGCCTAACTGACCTGGGGAAAAGAAAATATCCAACTCCACCGAGCCATGGTCTTCCATGTGGGAGAAGGGACATACTGAACTCCACATAAAAAAAGGGAGAAAAAAAAATCTGAGAAATATTTGTGAGGCACAGTCTGGAGGCACAGGCTCACCAAAAGACTGAGACCTAATTATTGTATTATAGAACATTTCCCCTCCCCTCCATTTTACCACTACATCAGGCTTATTTATTCTAGTCCTTTTCCCCCAGTATATATCTAGCTAAAGGAAAATAAAAATTATGAGGAATACTAAAAGGCAAAAAGTATCTAAAGAGACAGAGCAAGCATCAGAACTGGACATCCAGAGATGTTGGAATTACCTGTTTGATACAATAATGGTAGGTACATTTCATGATGAATTTTGTCCAAATACATAAAATAAATGTACAACACTATGGGTGAGAATCCTCATGTAAACTATGGACTTTGGGTGATCACGATGTTTCTGGAGGATCACTAATTAAACCAATGTATTGCTTTTTGAAAGATAATGATAATAGGCAGGCTATGCATTTGCAGGGGCTTAGGATACATGGGCCATCTATACTGTTTTTCAATGTTTCTATAAATCTAAAATTGCTGCAAAACTAAAAATAAAATGTGTTTTAAAATGTAACATCAGAAGTATTAATTTGTCATACTTAGATGTCCAATATTTACACATTTTCAAAACAGTAGATATTAAAATCTACATCATTAATGGGAACAGATTCCATTTACTTTAGTTAACTATTGCTTGAAACAATAGTAAACCCATACTTTTATCAAAAATGTTTGGGACATATTTTGAGAATTAATAAAATATACACACCATCTCATAGCTTCTTTATTAATAAATGCAACAGAATTTAATGTTTATTTTTAAAAATGAAATTTATTCAGGAAATAATGCGAGTTCATCAAGGGAAACACAAAGGAAAAAGACAAATACAAAGAATAATCAAGTCATTCATAATTTCTTCCCACAAAGAACAGTCGCTGTAGTTTCTTCTCTTCTGTATCTCTCTGTCTCCCCCTCTTCTTTCCCACACCACTGACTTTTCATTACTGCAAAATATTTAACTAGGCCTCTGGGTTGGGTGAAGATAACTGCCTGAGAAAGAACTCTTGTATTTACCAGATGGCACAAGGTGGTGGAGTTAATCAAACCTCTCAGTCTCCTAGGCTTATTAGGGTAAACAGTCAGTCAAAGGTGGTTCCCAAAGGTTTTTATTCTCCTGAAACCCTCCTGATGCAATTTCACTGTGGATGGTCTCTTGAGAATATTCCTTCACACTCTCCTGCTTCTAGCTCCTTAATTTTGATCCATCTTGGAGTCTGCCATTATATTTCTTTTTAAAAAAACTTTAGTTATATATCAATGAGTAATAGTATATAGTAGATATATTTTCTATTCCAGGTAAAACTAAGAAATCATTTTTATTCATTGTTAAATGGAATAGGATGGATAATCTGTCAGTTATATTTTCAAATCTAACTTATTTCTTCTTTAATATACAGACATAGCAACACAGTCTTGGCTTTTGGTGTTTTTAATTATAATTTTTTGGGGGGAGTGTGTTTTCATAGTAATTTTAGTGAAAAGTTGAAAGCGATTACATCAACTCTATTAGTCCTTTACCATTTAAAAAACTCAAAGGTCCCAAACAGTAAGTTATTGTACACACACACACACACACACACACACACCATTGACAATTGATGAGTTAATTAAAAGCAAATAAGAGTATTATTTAAAATATATATTTGTATATATATTTGTAACATGTTACATATATACACACGCATACACACAAGTATGTATTACTATTTCTTCCTCTTGTATTTTCTGTGTAGAGGCATTGCTACTCCATTTCTTTCAGTTATCTTTGCAATAGATAAAGATTATCATTAGAATATACCTACTTGAGTGGTGGGGTTTTTGGTCTGTTTTGTCCCTGTATATCCTCCACAGCTTAGAATAATATCTGGTGCATAATAGTTGCTCAATGAAATATATATTGAATCAATTTTTTATGAATAAATCAGTCATTATGGCCACATGATTCTTTATGTTTGCCTACAGCTCCTAATGAACTTGCCTTCCCTTTACCCATATCCCATTCTGATAAAACCTGATTGGAGTGGTTGTGAAAACTTGACTTACTGCCACCTGATTCATTCACTGGGCAGCAAATACTAATATTCTATCTTTGGAATGTGAAAAGTCCCAAGTAAAAGTGAGACTATTCAGTCCAAGGTGGGGTTGAACCAAATGCCACGACTGAGGACCCTATCTGCCATTGTGGGTCAAGCAAGAACTGATCACCAAGAAGAGGGTGGCAATTTCAAAGGAAAGATAGAAAAGAGCAGACAGACATGGAAAGAGAAAGGGATGACTAGATGGCCCCCAAAGGAGTCACTTGCTGCCTTAAATCTGGAGTTTTTAAATCCAACAAACCCCAGCTACACATGTTTCTATAAATCTCCATAACTTTACCATAACTATAGTTCCTTTTTTTTTTTTTTTTTTGGTATTGGGGATTGAACTCAAGGGCACTCAATCACTTTGCCACATCCCCAGCCCTACTTTGTATTTTATTTAGAGACAGAGTCTCACTGAGTTGCTTTGTGCCTCACTGTTGCTGAGGCTGGCTTTGAACTCCCGATCCTACTGCCTCAGCCTCCTGATCTGCTGGATTACAGGTGTGTGCCACTGTGCCTGGCTCTTTTTTTTTTAAACAAGAGTTTGTCTGAGTCAGTTTGTTCTTTTTGAAGTCAAAATCTTGATGAGTCACCAAATAAGAAACTTTGTATTGCTATTCCTAAATTCTTTTCCTTCCTCCAAAATAAAGCAATTTAAAAGTAATGCTACAAAGAAATATGAAAGAGCCACAATGAATCAAGTTGGCATTTGATTAAAAGTTATAGGGTCAAGAGGCTTAAGTAAAAACAAGTTATTTTCTAAAATTACATCTATATCCAGATGTTCTAGAGACTGTTCTGTTTCTTTGACAACAATTACGTCCCAGTCAAAATATTAGCTCATTTTTTTTTCTTAAATGCCTTTCATATTTTTTTCACTGCATGTCAATTAGTTTCAGATAAGGGGAGAGAGAGAGAGAGAGAGAGAGAGAGAGAGAGAGACTAGAAAGAGGATATACACTATAATTTTTTATTAGCCTTTAGGAAAACTCAGTACTCAGAAGGTGAAGTTCTTTTCTAGGGAGAAAAATAGAGCATCATATGATCATAAAAACAATAAGTGAAAAGCTAGAAAATGTTCAGACGTATTAAAATTAGAACCAAAGTTTTGGAATAACTAGTAGTTTCAAAATCAATATGATATAATTAAAATATTCTATGCTTTTCATTGTAAAATAAGTTCAAGGCTAGTTATTAAATCTCAGTTTCCCACTGCACACAGATATCTTCTCCCTCACCTAGCATTTTCCACCTTCTGCTCTGCTGATTATTCTGTGCTCATGTGAGGTTTAATCCATAATGCTGAGTACTTGAAGCTATCCATTAATATGCCTTTCTCTGTAATTGGAATATTCCACATCATGGGAACAAATTTTTACTCCTCACACTTCAGATAGAGCCCTAATATCCAGAGTATACAAAGAACTCAAAAAATTAGACAATAAGATAACAAATAACCCAATCAACAAATGGGCCAAGGACCTGAACAGAGACTTCTCAGAGGAGGACATACAATCAATCAACAAGTACATGAAAAAATGCTCACCATCTCTAGCAGTCAGAGAAATGCAAATCAAAACCACCCTAAGATACCATCTCACTCCAGTAGGATTGGCAGCCATTCTGAAGTCAAACAACAACAAGTGCTGGCGAGGATGTGGGGAAAAGGGTACTCTTGTACATTGCTGGTGGGACTGCAAATTGGTGCGGCCAATTTGGAAAGCAGTATGGAGATTNAAATCACCACCTTGTTTTTAAAATACCAGAAGTCATACAGGAAGGAGGGACACAGAAGACAATATAAAATCACCTATCTCCCATATCTCCTTAATTACTCCCCAGCCAGAAGTGCAGGTCACTGGAGATGAGGCTACCCATGTGTGTGTGAGAGGACTGAATAATTTTTGTTCTGAGAGGAGATCAAGCAACTTTGTAGCCCCAAATCTCCAGTGGCCTCTCTTCACAGACTGCAGGTACCAAAAACAGGTGACAGTCCTACACTCCTAACCCAAAGGAGTCCTAAGAGAGAAGGGGGTGAAGAAAGGCAAAGGAAAGTCAAAGAGTAGATTGAGACAGAAAGACACCACTCTCAATACTATCTTCCACTCCCTCTATGAGTGACTACTTTCTACACCTTTACTGTGAATTTATTCTGGGATTGCACATAGGCATTTTAAAACTGAGACAAACATTTGCTGGAAGTTTTAAATCATTTTCCTTGACTTTCCTCTCAAATATGAGAGATAGGAGAAATATGCAAGTAGAGATACAAAAGTGATAAGGTACTGTCAAGAACTTTTTAAAATATTTGTAAACTAGGGGTTAGGAATATAGCTCTGTGGCAAAACATTTGCCTAGCACATGCAAGGCCCTAAATCTGATCCCCAGGATTTAAAACAAAACAAAACAAAACAAAACAAAAAACTCTAAATTAGTATCAATACTTTACCATATTTGTTGAAATGCATGTGATATGTATCAATTGCCCATTTTATTTTACTATCCCACTGCCTCCTTAAATTTTATTTAGGGGGAGTATCTTGTGACTTTCAGAGCACTGTTAGGAAACAGCTTTACAATTACTCAGATTCTATTATAGTCAGGCAGAATCTATTTAGAAATTAGAATACCCACTCTAGATTACAGTCCCAAACTCCACACTTCCCCCTCCGTCTCAGCTGAACAGATAACTGCTTGGGTGAGGAGAATGCCATGCAGGACGGGGTACATCCTGGCTTATCTGCTGTTGCCACTGACTGCTCTGGGATTAGGGGCTTCGGGGAGAGAGGAAGAAAGAAAAGAGATCAGCTTTTCTCCTCTTGAATTGGCACTGCTGTAAGATGGCACCTCCTGTTGGGGAGCTGGCAGATGTTGAAAGCTGCCTGTTTGTCTCGTGGGCACTTTTGTGGGTTCATCAGCAGCATCCCTGCAGGGTCCCCTGGCTGCAACTCCTGCGACTCAGGCAGAGCCTGTGTTCCAAGTACTGCTGGTTAATCAGCCCCCCACTAAGCCCTCAGTTTCTAGTGGTCCAATGCATGCAAACTCTGGCTGTTGGAGCCCAACTGCCTTTCTAGATTGTTGTCTGGGGAAGGACAAAAAAACGGCTGAAGGTTAGGACTCCGTCTTGTGTGTGCTGTGAATCTCCCACCATTGATGTCTCTTCTTCAACTCTGAAGTCATCATTAACATGAAGATGACTGCAGCTCCCTTTGAGGAGAGGAGGGGAAGAATCACATCATTACCCACTTCTCTCTCTCTCTTAAATATTTACATAAGTTCTTTTACAGGCAAGAAAGGGTTCACTGCCTTTGGACCTTGTGCCTGGCTATGGCCACCCATCTTGTGCTAATCAAGAGTCAGCCTGAGCAAAAGGGCAACACCAGCACCAAGCAGAACCTAGCTGAGGTGCTAAATAACCAACCCTGGAACAGTCTACCTTGACCCTTCACATTCCAAGACAGCTGCTTTTCCTTATTGGCTTACCTGGTAAGTCAGGAGCTCTGAACTGATAGCAAAAAGCATCTTAACTGCTAAAGTCCACAATGAAATATTTATTATAATCCAAATGAGGACCCTTCTCAGTAGGTAATCAAGTTAGACAGGAGAGGGACATTTGTGTTTTTTACTTCTACTGTTTTTTTTTTTCTTCCTAAATGGCTGGTTGGTGAGCTCATCTGCCACAAAAAAAAAAAAAAACACTTAAAAACCAGATGTTTAGGTGAATTTTCAGAACTGCAATTGCTATTATTGAATTGAAACAACAGCTGTGATGACACCTATGATAACAAATGGAAATGAAAACAAACAAATCTGCGTTCTCAACTTTTGAATCAATCATTTTTCTGTAGGCTTGGAACTTTCTTGCAGTTCATGGGGAAACCAAAGAGGCGTCTACTATTACACGATACTGTCAATATCTAGGGCAATGATCACATGCCATCTTAGAACATCAGAAGACAAATGTGTGTGACAAAAACACTTTGGAAGTCAAATTGTACTGAATGACCTCTTTTACTGTTCCATACCACGATGTGGGTGTGCTTATATTAAATCACTTTCTGAGAAACACTAGGTGACTAATTTGTGACAACAATATGTTTGCAGACTAACACATTCATAAGAACAGCAGAATAATGAGCTAATTTGTAAATTGCCAGATGGAATTTACTGAAAGCCGGTGGCCTAAGCTATCATAATTGTCTTTTATACTCCAAGAAGACAATCCGGTAATCTTGCTACTCAAATCTTTGCTTTGGGATAAACAGGCCAAGGTATAACCAAGGCTTTTCCCATAAAAGTAAGCCTCTGGTGTTTGAAGATGCTTGCACCTGGGACCCCTGAGTGAATGACATCCCATAATGAGAGCTCATTCATCTTAACTGTCCTGGAGTCCATGCCACTGTTGTCTTCTGATGAGGTTGTGTTGTTTCACCAATAGTTCACAAATGCTGAGGTGCATTTCCCTTTAGGGCCATACCGCTCTTTTTCCTCTGTTGGTGTGCCTCCACTCACTGAAACAGGTACCTTGTTCACAGCACTTTTGATATTACCTTTTCTGATTTGCTTTCTTTTTCCTAAATCAGTCTAGGTATGATTTCATCCCTCTTATCAATAGTCTTACTCCCCGACTTCTTCATTTCCCAAAACTTCTTGATAACCTAAACCCCAATTATGGATTTCTACATTACATTACCTCAGAGCCCTAAGTGTAAAACATCTGTGACATTAAATAATAGAAGTTTTTAGTTCTGAAGAAAGTGTTTGGTGGATGGAACACAGGTTTTTAGTATCATTAGACAGAAATTTGTCAATGGCACTTTGTTTACTTTGGGCTCATTTTTTACCTTTCATGAATTTTAATATTTCAGCTGGAAAACAAAATGATGTATATCTCTTAGATTTGTTTGGTATTCATTTAGAAGCTATAGATTCATAGCACGTGAAAGAATTCAATACACACTGGTTTTCCTTGACCTCTTCACATGTTTACCATCTAGCTGATGACTGTAATGGTGAGAATGTTAAAATTAGAAAGAAGGAAAACAGCAGCGTAGAAACAGCAGAAGGTGGGATAAAGTACAATTCTCAAATGATTACTGATGTGAGTTGTCATGGTCAGCTGTGAACAAGGCCATGGTATGTTTTTTTGTTTGGTTTGCCTTAAGGAGAGCCTATAGATTAATTAGAGTAAAATCAACAACCTCAAAGGAAGATGAGAGATGGATTCAAATAAGCATCTCAGAAGAAGAACTACAAATCACAAATAGCCATTTATATGTTGAATCTCACCGGTCACCAAAGAAACTACAGTGAGGTATTTAGTCCATCACAGTGGTAAAGAAAAAAACCTTTTAAAATGACTAAAAATATCCAATGATAGTGAGGAGATGTGAATGGTAAGCCTGTTCACAGTTGGTGGAAACATGGTCTGGGAATGATCTTTTGATAATATAATGCAGCAGGTTTTTAAAAAATGTAAAACACATATACCATTTGATAAGAAATCCCATCTGTAACAGTCTGTCCCACAATGACTGGGCAAATGAGAATGAACACGAACACACACACACACACACACACACATACACACACACACGTATTCTTTTTTGTACTGTTTATAATATTTTACAAAATGCTGTTTCTGTCTCTCTGATCATCGCTGACTTCCTGAGATTGAACCAGTCTTTTCTGCTCCCTGCCAGTGATTTCCAAGTTCCAAACATATAACAGGATCAAGGATGCTTAAAAGTGCATATTGGTGACAAATAGTCAAAATATTTTTATTGTAATCAATGATACAGATTTACCAGATTTGTAGTTGACTTGTTTCAGAGGTAAAAAAAAAAAAAAATGAGTACTTTATAATTCCCACTCCTAAAAAGTTTTTTTGTACCCATTTAAAATTTTGAACCATTTCATAAAATAATTGATTTTACTCAACTCTTCAACCCTCTGTAAATCTTACATAATTTTTTATTAGAAACTTGTTATTTTTCAAGACTTAACATTTAAAACATCTCACCAGGCACAATTTTGTCTTGTGTTATTTTTTACCTCTACTATAGCACACATAGGGCATTGCTGTTGTACTTTTCCTAACATTTAAAAAACAGAAAACATAGTCCTTAGAGGCCCAAACTGCTGTCATTTATCCCAGGAGTACAAATATTCTCCAGTGAAGGTCCAAACTCCTGTTATTCTCACTCTTGGAGCCTGTTCTTCAATAAGATTCTCATCTTCTTATAATATAAAATGGGGACAGGGTAGATGGTATCTTTCAAATACAGAAACCATGCTTCTCATACCATTGCCATGTCACTTTTCCTACTGGTGGTGGTGGGATTACACTTCTGTAGTCATATTACCTGGATTAAGGTGACATGGTTAAGCATATCTGTTAGTGAACTGTCTGACCTGGGCTTTGAGGAAGAAGAAATGGAATTCTTACATTTCAAATGGAGACTCATTGAACTGATAGTCAGCACAACTTGTTTACTTTATTATAAATAACTAAAATCCAACATTGAAAAGTAAAATAATACCTTATTTTTCAAGAAAAATCATACTATACAAGACTATAATTACTTCATATATGTGTATATGAAGTAATATATATTGCTACTTTTTCAGAGAAATGCCCTTGGAGAAAATCCTTCACCAGAATGAGTCCCAGATCAGTTGGCGTAAACCTGACATCTGTACATTTCTAGTAACAGAAATTTAATCAATCTGTTCAAAAGAATACAGTGTTTAACTGAAGACACTCTATTAATAAGTAGCATAAGGAACTAATTAGCTTTCTTCCACATATCATTTTGAAATATGCAATAGCCTATTGGAAATAAGACAAGAAGAATGAAATGATGCTAACATTTTGAGGGGGGAGGCTTTGTGCACTGAGGCTTACTTATTTCCTTTGAGATTCACAGCAAAGTAAGTATTGATATCCTGTGTTTTCTAGATGAGTAATTTGAAGAATCTAGAGATGTTAAGTTATTCACCCGTGGACCCAGACAGTAAAGGCTGAGCTGTGATTGGATTTCCAAGTCTACCTTCTCCTATCACACTATGTTACCAGCATTGCCTCATTTAGATGTGGCCAGAAAGGACTGGTTGGAAGGGGTGCAATTATAGAAGTGGAAGATGCAATAATAATGACCATGAGCTCTGCAACTAGTAAGTACCAGGAACTGTGCTAAATACTTGGCTATCTTCATTTACTATTCCTCAAAATCACTACTAGCTTGTCCATTTTGCAGTGAGGAAGTCACAGCACTGAGTAGTTAAGAAATTCACCCAAAGTTGAACAGTAGTTAATAAGTCCTATGATGAGTGCATAAAATTTCATTATTCCTTTACTATCTACCCATCTACCTACCTACCTTAAAGAGCAAACAGTCAAATGAGTTGGATTACAATTTACAGATTTCATGTAACCTGGGGAGTGTTACTCGTGTCATTTTGTTAATAATATTTCCCCCCTGCCTTTAGGATGTCAAAATGCCTTCTGGGGATATTGGAAGACACTCTACTGGCATTCTGCTTATGTCTATAGATACTTATAGAATAAGGCTATGGTTTGATTCCCAACCCTATTAATGGCTCTAATGCCTCATTAAAAATATCTTGCTTTAGTTGCTCTATCACAAAAAATAAAGCAACTAGGTGTCTTTGTTTAAAAATGCTAATATACAATTTGGCAAACATTTTATCTTGTCTCCTTGGCTGGTATTTCAGGGATTATTCATCTAGCATTGAGTGAATGCCCAGCATTCTAGCCCCTCCCCTTTCCTATTTATTATCAAGCTGCAGCAGTGCAGCATTGAAACATTTGATCATTTAGATCATTAAAAATCAATCCAATGACCAAACAGTTCTGTACATTTTAGAAAAATGAGCAAAAGTATAGTGTTCGATTGCTATTATCTTGCTCTGGGTTTTCTTTTTACAGTTGCCAGGAAATTCATTTGGTAGAATTGATTAAACCACCATGCCAAGGAGAGAGGGGGAAAGCAGAGAAATGTAAACACAGTGAGCTTAGAGGCGAGGGCAATGATTTTCTTGGGACTGAAGTGAGATGTTGCTGGTGGAAGCAGGAGGGGGCGGGTGGGAGGAGAAATCTGGCGTAAAGTGAGCATATTGTAATTTGGGATATAAGAGATTCAAGATGGTAGGATAAAATCAAATAAAACGCAGAAATAATAGAGAAAAAAGGAAGGAAGAGGAGGTGAGCTATCCATGTGTTTCTCACAGACCACCTGTACTGGCCAGTTTGGCTGAATTAATCCATGAGACAGCACTGGGATGATGATAAGAAGCTGATTTAAGGATTTCGGTAAATAAAACTCTCTCTACAGCAGGAGAAGACAGGGAAGACCTTCTAGGCACACTGAGTTTCTTGCTTGTTCAGGCTTTTTTCTGTAAGAATAATTAATAAAGAAAGGAAACTAAATTTATTTTTGCTCAAAAAAATAATGAATGCACACAAATTCAAACATGTACCCCCCTATTTCTTATTGTAGTGTTCATACATATTCCCTCCCCTCACACAGGAACTGCCTTCTGCTAACAGAAGTGAATTTTCCCCCTAATATCTTTCAATGATTTCTTGATTAATATAAAAAGAACCCTCATTTATGAAATCACAGTGTGCTGACAAGGATGAATTTTAATGTGGGGTTTGTGTCACTGTGCCACTATTTCTAATTCCTCCCTGTGTCCTATTTAAAGTCACACTTAGCTCACACAGCTCATGCTTCCATAGAAAAGGGCAACAAAAATTATCAAGTATTCATTTGTTCTTATTTGCTATATATCAAGTCTACTCTCATTTCAAGTGTGACAACTACCTAAACACAAGGGACTTAAAAATAGCATTTAAAGCATTATCAATAAAGTAAATGAGTCATGGAAAAGTATATGTACTTTCTTGGATATTAGACATAGAAGATGATGGAATATAAGAATCATTTAATGGCACAGGAAAAGACTAACACTGGTCTAAAGGAAGGGACCCCCTTGAGAGAAGTTTTACATTTCATTTATTCCATGTTGTTTATGCTGCTTGGGAGAAACTAAAATTCAGACAGAATTTACTTGCAGCCATGCATTTATATGAGAGCAAGTAGACTTTATCAATGGGAGTGGCAGCCAGCTCCCAAGAGTGGCCCCCAATTACTCTACCTCTTGGTATTCACATCTTTATAGAGTTCCCACATGCTCTATTTCAGAGTTGTTCATCAGGCAGAGGTGACAGGATATCATTTTTAAGATCAGCTATAAAAACTGCACATGGTTTCTATCTTGGACTCTCTTCATCTCTCTTCTCTTACTCTGGGGGATATAAGCTATCATATCGGGAACAGTCCTGTAGCAACAGATGCATGCCAACAATGACATGAGTCACTGTGACAGCAACTGAGCCTTAAAATGACTACAGCCTAAGTCAGCAAATTGTGAGAGACCCTTAATCAGAACCAATAACTAATATGGAAGAATCTTGGGCCTTCACGTGATTGAAGGTCATACGTGTAGATGTATGTCAAAAGGGGCACATGTAGAGAGAGAATAGAAAGGGATAGGAGCAAAATTCCAGGAAAAGAGGTGTGATTATCACTGTTGCTGCTCAGCAGCATTCCCAGCTCTTCTTCAAGACACGTGGCAAGATGGCACTACATTGTCCCTTAGAAGTTGGGCATGGCCACCTTACTTTGGCTAATGAGATGTGAGCAGCATTAGAAAGGATAACCTTCTCTCTCTAAGTTGTACATGTACACATAAATGTATGTATGTCTTATTATTTATTTCTGTGACTTGATAAAATAAGACCAAAAAAAAAGGAAGAGAGAAAAGAAAAAAAAAAGGAAATGAGGAAGAGGTAATATATGTCACTTCTGGGAGAAACCATAAAGAACTGGTATATCTCCCTTCTCCTCTCCCAAAGTGACTGAAAACTTTCTAGGTGCTGAAGCCTCCCATCATCCATGCCCCTAAGTAAAGAGCAGAATGCTTCTCCCTCCCCAACCAATCTATCATGAATATATAGCAAGAGTGAGAAATAGATTTCTATTGCTTTATTAAGCAGCCAATATTGTAGAGTTGTTCATTGTAGCATAAATGAGCACATCCCCACTAAACAGAGAGTAAATCTCTGGCTAAGAATTCACTCTATGGGGAAAAGAAATCTGGTATGAGTGACCTAACTCAACTATGAAGCCTGAGGTTCCTGAAAAGTGTAGTACTTCTGTATAGGTGGTGGTGACTGGCAAATCAACTTTCCCAGTCCTATCCTGGAAAGACAAAAGTTGTGTGTGAGAACTGAAAAAAGTGTTTCCACTAGATTCCTAAAACTTGTGAGCCTAAGAAGAATCCCAGCTGTTGGCTCCCCCTGAGAGAACAAGAAAGGAAAATGCATTCTCTTTTCTGCTCTGCAGGTGAATAATGTGCTGGCACTGCCCTAGACGGAACACAGAATATTAATAGCTAAAACAAACTTGCTGGAGTCTGCTGCTAGGCAATAGAGACCAGTGAATGTGAGTTGAGGTCACTGGTAGAGCAGAGGCCAATACAAAGTGGCCTTCCCAGCAGATTCACACAGGGCAACTTCAAGGTGCCTCTAAGTCTCAGAGATGCTTAAGTCATAAAAGTTGTGTGAGTCACTAGGAATAATTCTTGAAACAATGGGCATACAGTTACTGAGATGGGAGAATTTTAATGTGACCTAATTTATAATCACTGGCAAATGCCTAAAAACTATCACTTTATTATTCACTCATTTATTTATTCACTATTAACTAATAATTACTATTGCTTTATTTATTGTAATGACCTATTTCAACTCCACCAGCGTATTATGTGGCATAAAATGGTTGTACCTCAATCAGGCATCCTCTTGGCAAGAGACTTGTTTTAGCCAGGGATGGTTTAATCTATTTAAAATTGCCACTCACTATTAGACACTATAGAAATAAAACAAATATATTGTTTGAAAAATTAGTGGCCTATAATTTAGTATAAAAGGATGTGGGCACCTGAAATTAGTTCTACTGAATTGACACTTTGAATCTTTGCACCTTTGACTTTTAGATGGGCTCCACTTTCAGAAACCACTTAAACTTGCCTGGGTGAAATACCATATAAACAAGAGGGAAGACGTGATGAGGGGAGGTTTTGAATGAACATAAAGTGAAGTTAGTAAAGCTAGAGAGAAGAATTCACATGTGACTTTTTATTTCAACACAGGAGAGACCATATAAGGGCTGAGGGCAAGGAGTCAGTAGACACACACACACACACACACACACACACACACACTAGTCCCTTTTATTTCCTTTGGAACATTCACAAGGGTGGAGAATACAAGAGAGTGGAAGGAAATAGGACTTAGACCACAAGCCTAATGCCTTGACAGAGGATTCACATGTTTATCTTACTCAAATACTTTATGAATTGAACCCATAGCTCTTTCATGAATATTTATGGAACCTTCAGGATGGCTTTTTATGATAACCTGTTGTCTTAGTTCACCTGGCTGCTATAACAAAATGCCATAAACTGAGCAGCAGAACAGACATTCATTGCTCACAGTACTGGAGGCTGAGGATCCTAAGAACAAAGAACTGGCCGATTCACAGGGGTCTAATGAGGACCCTCTTCCTGCTTCGTGGGTTGCCATCTTCTCACTGATACCTCAAATGGTGAAAGGATCTCTCATTCCTCTTTCATAAGGGCACTGATCCCATTCATGAGCCCCACCACCAACCTAATACCTCCCAAAGGCCCTACCTCCTAATAACACCACCTTGAAAGTAAGAATTTCAATATACAAATTTAAGAGGGCCACATTCAGACTGTAGCAGTGGTTTAATCCTTGTGACCCCTATTCTTTCCACAAGCACCTTTATCTTTTCCCTTCTAGTTCTATTTTATAACCTGCACTTACATATTCATTTGTCTGTCTGTCTGTCTCCCAGCAGGACAGAAGCTTCATAAGAGCAGATTTTATTGTCATGGTGACTGTTGAACACCCTCCCAGCCATGCACTGTGGCTGATTGATAGCAAATATTCCATAAATATTTGTGGATGGAACAAATAAGACACAAGAAAAACTTTAATATTATTAGGCTTCACTGATCAAAATTCCAATAGTGAATTGACCTTACCTCTGTATGGCTACTTCCCATTTTAACTTAAATAAAGTACTAGAATGGATTCTGGCCCAGAAGTTCTACATCTTTGCAAAACCTCATTGATATTGGGAGGTTTTAAATCCAGTCTGGATAATATAACAGCCAAATCTATCCACATCACTAAACCCAATCAGCCAGACTGTCATTCTTACTCTGATGCTATTTAGAATGTGCAATGAGCCACTGGATTCCACTTCCTAAAAACTAATTTCCCTAGAGCTTTTGCTCTATTATTTTATCAATGCCCCTGAGGTCAGAAACTATGATTTCTTCTCTTCTGAATAGTACAATGTCTCATTAAAACTTCTTATAAGCCTGAGTATTTCTTTAGAAATTCAAGGCAGTTTCAAGGATCATGAAGGACCTTTGGTTCAATGCCAGCTATATTTAGTGCTTTGAGAGCAACAGCACAGTCAAATTCATTAATGACCCAGAAACAATTAATTCCATATGCATTCTGATTCCTTGATTGACATTGTTCTTTTTTTTAAGATTTGGGGGAAAAAATCAATCTGAGAAATTTCTCATAATTGTATGGTCTATAATGTTTTTATATATCCCAATAACTAAATTGGATTATTATATTTACACATGAATATGGATAAGTGTGATAATTCAATAATTAATATTTTATATTCCCTGCTTATACCCAAGGAGAAGAAAATGGGAAATAATCATTCATTCAACAAATATTTATCAACCGCCCCCATGTTCTAGAAACTGACATAGAGGCTGGGGATTCAGCAGTGCAATATGAACCAAGAGAGGGGAAAAAAATAAAGCAAGTGATATCAGGAGCATGCAGGTTCTGGCTGAAGTGACAGAAAGCATGAAGTCCCCAAAGCAGGGCACTACTCATGGAGGTGAGGAAATAGAAGGAGAACAGTGTATCTGGATAAGAGCAGGAGCAGAATCAGAGGGGTAGCAGAATCACAGGTGGCAGGTGATTATAAGGATGTTCATCTTCATTTTCAGGAAGATCAGAAGTTATGGAAGTGTTCTGAGCAAAAGAGTGACCTGACATGAACTAGATTTTAGTAGTTCCACTCTGCTGATAGATATAGAATAGACCACATCAGGGAGGTCAGTTGGGATGTGCCGCAGCAATCCAGTCAGGAAAGACTGGTGGCCAGAACCCAGCTGGCAGCCATGAAGGTAAAAAAACGGTCAGATTCTGAGATCTGAAATACAAATGACTGAATTTGCTGACTGGATTGAATGTGGGGTGTGAGACACAGAGAGGAGTCAAAGCTAACTGCAAAGTTTGGCCTCAGAAGGGAAAGTCCAATGGAGCATCAGGTTTGGTAGGAAAGAGCAAGAGTCTTTTGATTTTGGATGTGTAGGTTTCAGGCACAGATTTGCAGTTTTGCTTTCTGTAGTTTCAGTTACCCATGGTCAACTATCTGAAAACGTTAAATGGGAAATTTCCAGAAATAAACAGTTCATAAATTTTAAATTGAATGTTGTTCTGAGTAGTATGATAAAACCTCACACTCTGTGCCCATCTTTCCTGTCCAATGGCATCTCTTCATCCAGAGAATTCACACGATATGTGCTATCCACCAGGTAGTTACTCAGCAGCCATCTTTGTTATCAGATTGACTAGTGTAGTATCACAGTGTTTGTATTCAAATAGCTCTTATTTTATTTAGCAATGCCCCAGAGCACAAGAAATGTGATTACCAGTGATGCTTGAAATTCAGATATACCAATGAGAAATAAAAATGTGAAAGTTCTTGACTTAATAAGGAAAGAAAAATATTCTAGGCAAAGTTCTTAAGATCTTTAATAAGCACAAATCCTCTATCTGTGAAATGATGAAAAGGGAAAAGGAAATGAATCCCAGTTTTGTTGTCACCCCTCAAGCTGCAGAAGTTATAGTCCCCACAGTATATGGCAAAGGCTTCATCTAGATGGAAATGACATTAAATATGCATATAAATGTATAGGAAAAAACATTCCCTATGCAGGGTTTGGTACTATGTGTAGTTTCATGCATCTATTGGGGATCTTGGACTGGTATGTGGGGTGGCTACTGTATACGATAGATATCTAGCCAGAAAAGGCAGGAAAGCAATCAAATATAAAAGTATGCATCCATAAGGAAAGGTTTAGACTGATGATAAGAACTTGATAGACAAAGACATGGAGACTTTAAGGTCATGTGATTAGATGAGATACAGGAGACGCGTAGAAAGGAGTTGACAGAAGAGTGCAAAGACTAAGCTTGGGGTATGTCAATGCTAAAATTGGGCAAAGTTGAGGAGTAAGCAGAAAAAGAGAATGAGGAATGACAAAGGGAAAAGGAAAAGACCTGAGAGTGAGATGCTTTGAAGTCTGCAGAGATATAAAGAGATATAAAGCAGAGATATAAAGACACGGGCTCTATAATTTACATTTGGCTGCAGGATTCACAAGCCTATAAACTTTCATCTGGAATGACATTAAACTTATTTTGCATATTTTGGACTCAAGTAACTTATGAGAAAGAAACTAAAGAGGAGGAAAAACTGCTAGAAATGATGAAATCTGCAAGATAACTGATTTTACACCTGTGAACTAAAATTAAATTATATTAGTACAGCCATTAAATTGTGTCATTGACACTATGCAATCAAACCTATCTTAATTTATAGCTGAATATTTTTTAGAAAATGAATGATTTGAGTTAGAATTATCTAAGGAGCAAAGAGATTCTTGATTCATGTTTTGCAGCATACTTATATAAGTTAAACTTATTTCCAGGCAAATCCATAATTTAAATAAGTTCTGGCCCATTTCTTACTTTCTGCACTGATGAAATTGACCTGACCATGAAACACACATTAAGTTCAAAGAACACTCTGCACTTAGATTAGCCCCATAGGAACAGGCCATTTTAAAATGCAAATATGTAGAATTAGGAAGAAAGAGAATCATGCTGGAGTAAGCAACTTATTTTTAGAGAAAAACTAGAACTGAATTTTATGCCAATTATAATATTCAGGCTTTGTGTTATGATAGGAATTATGATTCTGTTTTGTGTTGGTTTTTAAATAAAGCTTAAATCAAAGAGTTCTTACAAGTATGGGAAAAGTGAATTTAAAAATAAAATAGAGCTATGTGGGATACGTGCAGCACAGCTTCTATTATTATACACAACCACAGCTCAGAACCATAACACAGTCTGTGTGCCCACAACTACAGCAACAACATGCAAAGTCACACACCATCCATTTCCCCCTTTAAAATGGAGATAATAATACAGGCCCTGTTTATCTAATCATAGGAGATTCATTATTTAAAGTTATTTTAAAAACCACAGAATATTCTATAACATCAAAGGTCAATTTAGCATGACTTCTCTTTGATGGATGAACATTAAAAGTGCCAGTTGGTTTTCAGACACTTTCAAGGGGTTTATGTTTAAATCCACACATTCTCAGGCCACTAGGTTGATACTCAGATCATTACAAATGTGACTTTTTGATGCCTTCAAGGAGGACATTCTCATATTAATCCTGCCTTCCCTATCTGGAGGTCATTAGTAATACATACATGCTAGACTAGCATTTTGAATTTGAAACTGAATAATTCACTCCAAAGTTTCCCAGGATGTATTAGACAAAAATGAAACTGGCTCCAATATGTTTGAATTCCGAGTAGTTTTGGTACACTGTGACTCTCTAATTCAGAGGTAAAAGCCTTAAATGACGTCATAAATTTTAAGGTTTGTTGGATATTCAATACCTCTTCCTGACATTTTGATGACCATAGTGTAAATGAATCATAGGCATACAGATTAAATTCCCCATGAAGTACTTATGGCTATGAAGCATTTAAGGAAGTCTTTTGGCAAAGAGTCTAGTGTGTATTGCTGACCCCTCAATATTTTCAAGATACTCAGTGGACAGAATCAGTAAACATGTCTAACACAAGATGAGTGACCAAAAGTGCCCATGCTTGTAGACCATCACCAGTCTTCCTGTCACCTTGCACTGTGAGCAAGAGAGGCTCTTCAACAATACTGTTCACATTTCTGACTTGATGAGCTGAGACAACCTGATTTTACTATGGGCTTATTTTGAATGTAACCCTAGTAAGCTTAAAATTCTTTTTCTGCCTCCCTTACACTCTTAGCTAAATAGAAAGGAGTCTATACCAAAAAGAGTATCTTGTAGTGAAGTATATGTAATTTCCAATACATACAGTAAGTTTTCATGGAAGTCTTCAAAAATGGCCTTTCAGGGGCCTAAGATGAGTAAATATATTGTTATAAGTATCCACAATCCATCCCAATAGAAAACAAATTAGAAAGGCTTCTGACTTGCAATGCAAGTTAAATATGTTTACAAACATGCTGTTATTTTTAAACACTGTTTGAGACCATACTTTACAACAGAATTTCAAAAGAGCATCCATTCCTACCAGCTTGATTCTTATTTCACTTTATTCACAAACTTTTTTTTTTTTTGAGTTTTAAAGTTTTGAAGCATTCAGCACAGTATTTTGGTGTTTCAGCATTTTCTTTCCATTTTGAAAATGAGCCAACTATTGATGTGGTCAGATCTGAGACTCCTCAACCCATTAGAAATTATAACTGTGTGATAAATATAATGCAGCAATTTTCCAAATTGGCAACTCATATTGAATTTAAGCATAAGAGTTACCTGTAAAAATCTATTTCCAAGTTCATATGTCTGTCTCTTTAATAGTGCCATGTTCCCAGCAATGCTCCCGAATGAGCCACTGGCCCTTGTCTTTACAAATTTTACCCATGCAAAATAAAAGTAAACTGCTAAAGTTAACATCAAATTTAGAATACTAAAAGGTTTCCAGTTACATCTCTAAACATGTGCTCAACCACTATTTTAACATGTGCTCAACCACTATTTTTTTCTGTTTGTGTGTATATGTGCCATAAAGTTGCTTCCATGGAGATTATAATTCTGCTTTTAATTTTTTCTTAATCTATGCATTTCAAGAGCTAAAAATAATGTTGGGAAGGATAGATGTATACATATTTTTTTCCAAGATAAGAAGGGGTTTAACTTATCAATGTATTATTCAGACCTAATAGTGGTACATCTAAGATCTTAAAGTATTAGATAACTTTTCTTTTTTACATAAGATTTTGAACTTCTGTCATTTTTTTCATTTAAAATACCATCTTGTTTGCTATTACTGAGGGTGCAGACTGTCTTCTTATTTGATACCAACATTCTGACTAAAAATATATCCTCTCACATGCCTAAAAGTTTCATTTTTAGACTGCTGAATTTCAAACCTTATATTGTTTATGGATAAATTAGGTACAGAGAATTGCTATGGCTGAGATCTCAGTCCCCTACCTCCAACCTTGGAAAGTTCAATTTGGAAAGCAGTGTGGTAGCTCTGTATAACAAAAGTCATTTACTTAAGTCTCTTCTGTGACTTCTACAGTAAATATTAGGCTATATGAGGACTCTTAAATAAAAGTGAAAGCTAATATTGGTATATGCATGTCTGGTAATAATAGTACCATGAATAAATTAAGAGTCTGACAATACTTGATGGATTCTCACTGTTATGGCTTGAATTGTGTCACTCATGAGGATTCATATATTGACATCCTAACCTTTCATGCCTAGGAATTAGACCTTATTTGGAAATAAGAGTATAGTTTAAGAGGAGACCTTCTTGGAACAGGATGTGATTCTAACTCAATATGCCTGGTGTTCTTATAAAAAAAATACATCACATAAAGAGATAAACACACAGAGTAAGAAACTCATGTGAAGAGTGGAGTTATATAGTCACAAGAGAAAGAACTCCCAGAAGCCAAGGATACACCTGAAGGAGTCCTCCCAACTCCTTCAGAGAAAGCAGGGCCCTTCCCACACCTTGATTTTGAACTTTTTACCTCCATAGCCAAGAGACTACAACATACTCTGGTTGTTTAAACCACTTTGTTTGTCATACTTGTTACAGCAACTCTAGCAAACTCATAAAGCTCTCATTTCTCAATGCCCTGCATTCTGGCTTCATTTCCCACAATGCCATGAAGTGCTTTTCACCAAGTAATGACCTCTTTTATGTCAATAGGTTCATTCTACTTCTTATGTGTTGAACATCCCCCTCTTAAAACCTTTGGCCATTATTACTTTCTGATTTTATTTTTTGCTAACAGTGTTGAATACTCCTCATTTTATTCTTTCAACAAACCTTTGCTATATGTCCTGCAAATAAAAAATGATAATTCTTCCATGAATAAGAGTTTCTGAGCTCAAGGAACATAAAGTCAGGTGGGAGACAGAAGTAAACAAAGTAGAGCATAATCTTGTACTAGGTTCATCCTGCAGGTTTAGGAAAAGATTCTTCTAGAAAGTGGTATATGAGCTGTAATATAATAACGGGTTTCCTAGACAGGCATGGAAAGTGAGAGACCTGAGTAAAAAAAAAAAGAGAATATAATAAGCTCAAAGATGAAAAAATGCTCAAGGACCAGAGAAAATAAATAGTCATAACTGTGTGCAGAAGGCAAGAGAAGGACTAGCAAGAAAATAGAACAGGGATTTAATCCCAATGGGTCAGGTATGCTGTTACAGAGCTTAGACATTATTCTGAAAGTGACAGTTACTGAAAGGTTTTAAGCAGGAATATGTATACAAATTTATAACCATATTTACCTATTATGAAACATATACTGAGTGTTGTATATGGAGTAGACAAGTAGAAATTAGCACAGCAGAAAGCAGAGAGTGAAGTTAGGAGGTGGTTGCAATATTTCAGATGATAATCATGGCTTATTCTGAAGTAGTATCTATGTGTATGGAAAATAGCATTAAGCCTTAGAGAATACTACCAGTGGAACTGATATGCCTTGGTAATTGATTGGACATGGGAGGCAAAAATGAGAAATAAATTCAAAATCAATGACCATATTTCTGGGTTGTAAAATTTGGAGAAGTATGCTTTCATTCATTAAGATAGAAACATGGGGAGGGGCAGCAGAGTTGGATGTGATGGGAAGGGGATGTAGGCAAGGAGGCATTCTTGAACCACAGAATGTGGACAGCCTTTGTGGATGCATATAGAAGATCAACCTAGGGTCTAGGTGCTCCAGATGAAAAGTTGACAGCTACCATGGTTGCTGTGAAGGTACAGGCATGAATAATACCTTAGGCTAATTCCCAAGTCTGGCTGCACATCAGAATCATTGGTGGAATTTGTGAAAATGGTAAGTGCCAGGCGCTCTCCCTAGTAATTCAAATCCCGGTGCTCTAGCAGAGCTAAAAGACTGCTGTGCTTTTTAAGGCTTTGCAGGTGATTCTGATGCACCACCACACTTAAGTACCCCTGGGATAGAATGAGAACAGTGAGGGGTGACGATGAAACCCAGAAGAACTGTCATTTCAGAGATGGGAAAAGAATCAAGAACTTCAAAGACTGACAAACTGCAAGCAGGTAACTAGGAGCCTGCAGAGAAAGAGACTATTTTAAAAATAGAGAGTGGTCAGCTTTCTTGAAATACTGAAAAGTGTAAAACAAAGACTAAAATACATCCACTGGCTTTTGCACTAAAATATTGGTATTTTCATAGGGGAAAATACAAAATTGGGAGCCAGAGTATAAAATCCTTTGGCTATTAAGGGAAAGAAGATGGAAAGAAAAGGGAGAAAGAAGTGCCAGTGAAAATTTGTTTTTGTTTTTGTTTCTTTTTTTGCTTAGATTTTTTTTTTTTTTTGAGGGAAATGTTTTAAGGATGTGACAATGCTAAAGCCCCAGCATTGGGAAGGTTGGTGGCCCAAAAGAAGTGGCAGGTAAGGGAGTAAATGCAGAAATGGTGTGAGATTTAAGGCACTGGTATGGGTTTCTGCCTCTAATAGAAAAAAGATGGAAACTTCCATGTAACAAAGGGAAGGGGTTTCAATACAGGAGAAATGAACAGGCAGATGACTAGAGAAACCAAGGGAGGTTTGGAGCAGGGCAACTGCCTCCAGGTGGGACTAAAGACCATGAACTTGCTGTGCCACCAAAGTATGTGGCTAAAATTTCCTCTGGAAATAGTAGGGGTAAATGGGGATATCACACCCATAGATCAATTCTGATTTGTAATGTTGTTATTTGGGTACAGCCGAATAACAACGGAGGTTTAGTAAGAGAGCAGTGTAAGTATCAGAATACTGCATCTTTAATGTGATAAAAGTAGCTAGAAGGAAAGGAAACTATGCTGAGAGCATGGGACATTTGAGATTAAGATCTCAACATGGGTTGGAGCAGTTCAGCTTTCAGTGACTGAAGGCAAAGGCCAGAAGATGGCCTTGGAGGTGAGAAGAAAAAGTAGAACTGGAGCTCAAGGTCAATGGTTTTAAGGAATAAGGAAGAGAGAGACTAAGGTTGTGGTTCTTGTTCTTGGTTGCACATTAGGGTCTCCTGGGAGCTATAAAATCTCTCAACACACAGGTCCAAGTTACATGAGTATCTCTGTGCAGAGAACCAAATCATGAGTGATTTTGAAAGCAGACGGGTTGAGAACCAAAGAACTCAGTTACCTCTTTTATTTAGCTGGATTCTGAAGTCACTCAAGATGATGAGGAATCAAAGGGAACGTTTTATTTCTTTTACTGGGGAAAACATTAAAGGAGGTAAAGGGTTTAGCCCAATAGCCAGCATAGGGACATAACAAAGAGTTCTTAAAGTTCTTCAATATGTTGTGGCTTATTATTAAAAGATAAGTGAAACTAGGATAGCATTATTAGATTTCTTTCTCATGAGAATGTAAGGACATCTCCTATACACACATTTTCTTTGCCCTTAAGATTCAGAGTTCAAGACATCACCACTTTCTTTCTTTGTGAAGTTCAATCTGGCAGGTTACTATCTGCAAATTCCATCATCACCCATCAGGTTGCTGTCTTGGACTTGGTCTTTGTAGACAGGACTACCTTTGCTAGTTTTTCAGTCACCACTCAATCCCAGAGACTGGGCGATTCATCAGATCCCTCCCAGAGGCTGTGCACTTGCTTCACAAATAAATGCTCAAGAATAACAGAAATTCTTAACGCTTCCTGGAGTGAGCACTTTCAGGGAATGGCAGCCAGCTGAGCTCTTCTTGTCACCATGACGACCTCAGCATCTCGGAATTATAAATTTCATAGAAATGTGTCCAGGTGAATAAAAAGCTTTAAGTGTGATGAGAGTAGGCCTACAAATGATGCTTTAGTTTATGAAAGCAGTGAGATAATGATTGGGTGTTCCTTGGCACAGTAGCTAATTCCTAGTAGTTTCTTGCTGATTAAATCTTCTTGTTCTCTTTCCTGCAATAACAGAGCACAGGCTTTTCCTGAGAAGTGTAGGGTCACAAAAGATCTTGGTTAAAAACAGCTTTAGTTGTAACGTTGTCTCTAGCATGCTTGGCTTTAAATTTATAAATAAGTTCCCTCCTACTCATGGGGTGTCCAAATTATTTTACTTCATTTATTCTCCCTTGCCTAATCAGCAAGGAATAAAGATATGTTGTTAAATCTAGAAACCAAATTTTTAAAAATTTCTATGCCCTCAAATTATGTGAAATCTGAGAAATGGACTCCAGCAATAAATTCTAATGATTTAAAGTGGTAACTCTTGAGATTTCAGAATTTTGTACATTATCATTTATATTTTGACTTCTTTTATTTCCTCTGATCTTTACAGTAATTATGATAAGAATTGCCTCATTATAAAGAATGTGGCCTGTGACTTCAAAAGATTAAATTTGTCTGAGAGTAAACCTGAAATTAAGTGGCTCACTATAATCCAGGATTAAAATCAGACAGTTGGATTCAAGAGTTCCTTCTACTACGATTTACATATTTATATATGTATACATATATAAATATAAAAATATATACATAGACATAGACATATGTTTCTTATGTATCTTAATACATGTATATGTATACATGTTTTATGAGAAACAATCATTTCAAGTACTATGACAAATATCAATAACCACTTGAGATGAATTTAAAAGGCCTTAATTCTAATTGACTGCTAAAATTCATACCAGAGTTATTATAACATCAAAAAATAAAACAAGCAAAGCCAAACAAACAGAATTCAGTCCAGTCTGGCAAAAAGACCTCTCCTAAGATTGGTATTATATAGCTTATCTCCATTGAGATTCAGCTCTCAAATCTAAGACACTGGCTACCTTAATGTATTGTAATAATCTATTGTAAAATTGACTATAACAATGGCCTTCCCTTTGTTTTAGACAAATCTCTATTTCTCTCCCTTTCTGCTTATTTCCCATACCCTAAAGAAGAAATTTCTCCCTTCAACCCTTGTGTCTGAACCTTAAGGGAGCCAGGCTGTTGTTGCCCATGCCAGGTAACAGCTCAATATCACCTGGGAGAAGACTTGGGAATGATTAAAGTCATTAGCCTGAGACACCATTACCCAATTTGCAGTCCACAGAAGGTCTGGAGGCAGGTGCTATGAACCTAAGAAAGTACTGGAAACCGTGGCCAGTGCATCATGGTTCCAGGTTTGGACTGGTGTCTTGGAGCTGGTTCTTTCTAAATTTAACTCAATTCCCATTATCACATCTCTTCAGTTTTCTTGTCCAGTTCTAGATTCTTTGTGTTTGTGGTTACCACCCAAGATGAAAATCCCTGTGGCCCTGCACTTACCATATTTCACCAATTTTAAGATGCCACTGATTATGACATGCATCATCAATCAGTTAACAGTTTTCAGTAGAAAAAAATAAACACTACCTTATTAAATGAGCACATCAATTGCGTGACTCATCCTAATCTCAGAAATGTTAAAATAACAAAATAATAATACTTCAAAATTGTCCAAACATAGAGCATCCTTGCTCACATCCTCATGTAGGGCAGTTTCTGTTGCTCCTGTAATACCTGATCTGTTTTCGGTAAGACCTAATCCTCTCATTTTCCTGCATCTCTAGTACTGGGATATCCAGTTGAATTTTCAGTGGTAATAGAAATGTTCTAAAATATGTGCTATCCAGGACTACAGAAGCACATATTACACCCAGGCCACACTTTTTCTTCCTGCCCTAACTTGCACTTCTGTGCTCAGTGACAACATTCATCATGGTGACAATTTATTCTGATTCACCTACCCTTGATTTTAGAAACAATGGTCATGGACTTGTTTACCTCTAACTCTGCCTTGCAATTCCTGAGGTTCTGTAGCCAACCCCCTCCAACTTTGAAACTTAAAAGTCTATTACAACTTCTCCTTTCTGATGAAATCCATTCTCTTCCTACCACTCAAACTTCCTAGCTCATCCTGAATTTGGTTATATACCTTCTTTTTTTTTAAAGAATTTTAATATTTATTTTTTAGTTATCAGCGGATACAACATCTTTGTATGTGGTGCTGAGGATCGAACCCGGGCCGCACGCATGCCAGGCAAGCGCACTACCGCTTGAGCCACATCCCAGCCCCGGTTATATACCTTCTTGACAACAACCAGATCCCCAGAGTGCCAATCTCTGGACTTTTATAGACCTTGATATCCATTGCTTTTTCAGTGCATTCCAGGCTGCTAAGCCTTATTAGGAAAAAAAAAAATTAAAAATGGTTAGCCACATTGACTGGATACTCATGAATAATGTTACTGACTTTTACAAACGGCTCGATATCTTTCAGGGATACTCTTATTCAACACATTATTAATTTTTTTCCATTATTTTTAATTTTACAACTTTATCTCATTCCCGTGTCAACAGAAAATAACAAGGACAACAATGCTAAAATAAGCTAACATTTCTGAGGACTTATAATGTGGTATGCATTATTCTAAGCACATGTCTTTGATCATTTAAATCTTGGGAATATTATTTGGTCTGTGTTTTATTGGCCCTATTATCTTTTGTCATTTTACTGAGGAGAAAAAAAAAAGTGTGTGTGTGTGTATGTGTGTGTGTGTATGTGTACATATAAAAATATATATGAATGGTCCCACAGCAATGAGACCTTACATGGAATGGCTCAACATCTCTCACTTGAAGACACTAATCATTTTCTTTCCTTTCCCTGTATTTCAGAGAATCAAGATCTCTTTCTGAAATTAAATGGATCTATGCATGCTCTTGATTCTATCTCCTTTCTATCCTTTATAACTTTCTCTTTTTCCCATTCGTTCTTCCACCTCTTGGCACCTTCTGCTTCCTGTTGCTGCTATCTATAGTCTATTCCTCCCTTCTTTCATGCATGTCTGTCCCTGTCCACATTGGTCACAATTGTTCTTAACACTTTGTCTACAAATGCTCATTTAAAAAACAGAAAAACAAAAGTACTTTACTCAAATTTATCTGTTTCTTTTTTTCCCCCAGACTCTTCCTTTTCTTTTCAAACCCTTAAAAGTTCCTGAAAGAATGGAGGGGAAGTGTGGGCCTGTGGAAAGCATGACTGCTGGCTGCAGCCAGGGAGGAAGCCATAAACATACCATGGCACCATTATGGTAGCATTCAGCTTTAACTTGTAACAAACTGAAAGGTCCATGTTGACTGATGCCCAGAGGAGTTATAGGGCCTCTGCTTCTTGTTCTAAACATGAGGACATTTGTCTGTGTTTTAGTGTTATTTAATATTTTTATAACTGTGATTGCATGATCATTTCTTCATTTTTCCTGGTACTCTTTAGATGATAAGACTCTCAGCATCCCTTTAAATCCTTGCAGCCTGATTTCTACTTCTATCAGTTCTGATTAATAAATTCAAATTTCTAAAAAAGTCAACATGTGACCAAGATTCATAGCTATTATTATTGTTTATTTGTCTTAGCATTGAAGTATAAGATGATCAACTCCCCCAATACTCTTCCATTGCTTAAAATTTACTGATTGGAATTTTACATCTTAGCTTGTACAGAATTCTCAGATAGGCCCTACGACCTTCAGCCCTGTTGTTAATAAATGATTATAATATGTTACATTAAAAGAGGTATTTCCATAGATTAAGATTACTAATCAGTTGATCTTAAAATAGGGAGATGGGGGCGTGTCTAACCTAATCACATGATCCTTGAACAGGCAGAGGGTTTTCTTTGGAGGCAGGAGAGAAATTCAGAGAAATGAGAAGTGTGAGGGAGAAGGTTCTCCATCTCTGAGTTAGAGATGACCCATGATACAGGAACCTGAGAGAAGCCTCTAGGAGGACAGGCATGGAGGACCCTGGTCAATATCTAGCAAGAGAGAGAACTATCCATCCTGCAACTGCAAGAAATACATTCTTTGAAGGGCAGAAATTAACTTGAAAGACAATTTGAGCTCCTTTTCAGAGTACAGTTGGCCAACACCTTAATATTAGTTTTGGGATTGAGTCTGAGCAGAAAACCCAGCCCTGCCATGGTGAGAATTTATATTAAAAAAAGATGGAGCTTTAAATGGCTAAACTTGTAAGCAATTTGTTGCTTATGAATAGACAACCAATATAGCCAAAAGTATCTGGATAATTTTTTGCTGCATCCTTCATCTCCTTAGAAAAAAATGAGGGAGCATCGTATAACTCCAAAACATCAATTTTTCAATTCTCCTCTAAAAGTTTTATTCAAGTTTTTAGTTTTAAAAAGCATAAATTTCCTCTTTAAAAAATTTTTATAATAGTTTCTTTTAAAAATCAGTAAAAGCCAGGTGCCATGGTACACACCTATAATCCCCGTGGCTCAGGTGGCTGAGGCAGGAGGATTGTGAGTTCAAAGCCAACCTCAGCAAATGCAAGGCACTAAGCAACTCAGTGAGACCCTGTCTCTAAATAAAAGACAAAATAGGGCTGGAGATGTGGCTTAGATGTCAAGTGCCCCTATGTTTAATCCCCAGTAACCCCCCAAAATTTTTAAAAAATCAGTAGAACACTATAACACTCATGGATTCTTAAGCATTTCAAACTAAGGGCTGGTGTTGTTACTAGGGTCTATTAATATATTAATGTTTGTTGGATTTCATAATATAACAGTTGGTTTCTGAAGCATTCAATAAAATGAGGTTCCCATAATGCAAACACTTAAACCCAAATCAGTGAGAGATGGTTTAAACAAAATGATTATACAGAATAATGGTGATGATTTTAAAACCTCAAGTTGCACATCTTAAATATATACAATTTCTATTCGTCAATTATAACCTCAGTAACTCCTGCATCCATACTCTATTCTCAAAAAATTACAATGAGTAGTAAAAACACACAGAATTATATGTTTCATTATTCAAAGGCAATTGCTTTAAAAACAATTGAATGACTTCATAATTTGGAAATTCTATTAAATCATTTTGGTTAAACTAACTCCAAACTTGCAGTTTGCAAAAAAGAATTTTTTCCTAAAAACTCATAAGCTAAAATAAAATTACAATATCAAACATCAATAATTTAATGGTGAAAAGATGAGCATTATTTTGTTTCACTATCAGTTGTAAAAAAAAATACATTAAGATCCAAATCATGTCACAGGTTATTTGCAGATTGAGGATAGAGTCAATATTTTGATTAAATAAATTAACTTAATGAGCAGTGAGCTAAAATACCAAAACAGATTGATAGAGGCATTTCAAGACCCTGAAAATATATATGCTTCTATTGGTTCCTGTGCTTCAAACATAAATATGATCTTTTGTACATATCTTAAGAATTGTTCCTGATATATATTTTCTTGCTTTTGACTTTGCTACTTCAAATGGCAATACCTCTGCTTCTTTTGAAAAGCAGCTTGACAGACACATCAAAAGCGTTATATTTTGAATACCTTTAGCTTTTCATTCTCCCCCTCTTCAGTCCCTACGGAAAGATGTACTCTACAGCCTCATTAGGGAAGTAAGAACCCAGTTATGAACCAGCTTTGAGGATAGACGTTCAATCAGCATGTTGCATTCTCCAGGGTAAATGGCCTTTACTCCTTTAAGGTAACCAATTATGATTTCTCAGATTAAAGCAGATGGTGAGAAGTTTGAAGATGTGAATGATCTTTTAGTTGTCACTTCCCTGGGACCACCTACTCCTGTCAGAAAAGTCATGACACAGGTGGCACCGACATATTGTTGTTCAGACAAGGAGTGAAATATAGTTATACAGGTCATTTTAGAATGCACCCAATGATAGAGCTTTATTTTGCCTTTCCTTTTTCAAAATGGAAGCATATTCCAATTTCCTTGCCATAACTATTGCACGTTATTCTCGCCTAAGCCCTGAATTGTATGTAAACCATGTTTTCTTTCACTTTCCAGCCGCATTATGTGTTAATTATGCTCCCCATAGCCTTTTACTTTGCAGATGTTATCAATGAATCCACCCGAAGGCGGGTAGGTCAGGAATGAGTCATTTTTCTTGTGTGCTATTGCTCTGAAGCTTCAGATTTTTATCTGAAACCACCAGAGTTTTCACAAAATATAGATGGTTATATATTGCAATGATTCTCACTGCCACTGTGAGGAGTGTTCAGTAGCCTTTGGCTACTTTCTGAACATAAAATTAACCATAGCACTGCTCGTCCCTGTCATAGGTACTGTACAAAGATGGCAACAGTTCATGTACTTTGTGGGGCTAAGGGAGGATATATCTCTTGCTAGCCCTATCTACTCCTGCATCCATACTCTATTCTCAAATGAAAAATAGCTCAAGTCTTACTTCTCACAGAGCCATTCTTAAGTTGTATAAAATAGTCTTTAGACTAATCGTCTACACCTACAGTTTATCTGAATAGTAAAGAGAATAAGAATTAAAATAAAACATTGCTGTTCTGTATCCACAGCAATTATGTTAATGATATTCTCCAGACAACTCTGTTACAGCTTTTTAAAACTTCAAGTTATATTTCCAATCTGTTAACTGAAGAAAATAATGTTGGTAATATTCCTATACCATAAACAAGACAAAAGCATGTCGTGCCTATTTGGTACATGAGAGGGCAGAGCGCCTGTCAGGCAGCACCAGTTCAAGCTTGTGTGAGTGCTAGTATCTTCTTCTAAGCTTCTATGGTTCTCTCTCCATGCCCAGAAATGTCCATTAGAACTCTCTGCAACAGCTAAAATGTTTTACAGTGTAACTTTAAATGCCCCCTAGTACTCAGTCCTGCCACCAATAGTAGGTATTTAAATGTACACTTATTAAATAAAAATTGAAATATAACTTCTTTCACATGTGCCTACTAGATACCAATTTGGAAAGTGAATGAGACTCTTTTTTAAAGATAGGCATAGCACTTATCATTCTTTGAACACTGAACTTAAGCCAAAGTTTCTCTTTTCCCCCCCTGTAATTATTTATTGAGGATCTACTTTATACCAGGCCCTGCCCTGGGTGGTAAGAACAGAATGATATGTAAAACAGGCGAGGTCTAATACAGGTTAAGTTAGGAGCTTGCCTTGTGGAACTTTCAATCTGGTATAAAAGATAGAAAAGGAGGAAATGGATAATTCTAGGATTTACTTTTATATAATCGTTGCATATTATATAGGGCAAAGGACTGAGAGAAGAGGTAGGACTGTTCTTAGAAAAAGCTATCAAGAAAAATCTCTCTGAATAAAGTGACCTTTGGGTGCTATGGATTGAATTGTGTCTGACCACCAAAATTACCATGGTGAGGTCTTACCCTCCCAGTACCTCAGAAGGTGACCCTCTTTGGAAATAGGATTTTTGCAGAAGTAGTTAATTAAGATGAGCTCATATCAGAACAAGGATGAGTCAATCCAGTGTGACTTGTATCCTTATAGAAAAAGGAAATTTGGACACAGAGGCACGTGCAGAGAGAAAATGAAGAGAGAACACAAGGAGAATGGCATCTATGAGCCAAGGAGGGGGCTGGGGAATGGATCCTTGCTCCAGGCTCTCAGAAAGAAACCGCCCTGCCAACACCTTGATCTCAGACTTCTAGCCTCCAAAACTGCTGGATGATGCATTTCTGCTGCTTAAGCCACCCAGCGTGTGGTATTTTTTAAAGACAGCCCTAGCCAACTAAATACAAGTAGACACTTGGGTGAGGAAGCCCCGTGAATTGTGTGTGTCATTTAATCACAGGATTAAATGACAGCTACTCTGTGAGTTAGGCAATGGTGTCTCCATTACCAGATGATAATTTTGGGTTTGTAAAGCTCAAGTAATTTGCCTAAGGAAATATTTCCTTTTATGTGGCTGAGTCAAGGCAGACATCTGAGTTGGCCTGACCCCTAAGCCTGAATGTCTTCTTAATACTGCTCTTGGCTTTTGAGTTATTTTTTTCCTGAATCCAACCAAAAGTGACACAATGGCAATGAAGTAATTAATTTTATACATAAATAAATTATGTCAGTCATGGCTATACTGCAGCTTTTCAGTTAACAATTGAATATCTAGCAGAAATCTTATTTGGCTTTTTGTTCAAAACTAACTAGATATTTTTTGTCATCCCTATGTAAATACTAGTCTTTGGAGCATTGAGATGCACACACACACAGATACCTCTGTGGGTAATGCTGAGATTATTTTCCATTACAGATTCACATGTCATATGAAATCTGCAGTGTCACTCTATTAGCCTTTCCTCCACTGCCTCCCCTCTCTTTCATGGGTGCAGGAGAGCACTCAGATTAACTCACTTCAGTAGACGTCTGCTTGCTTAAAGTCATTTTTCCATGAGGGCAGATGATTCCTCATTAACAAATTTGTGCACACACTTAGAGAATTTCACCTTGTCAAAGGAGCTCCAGTGCTCTCTGAAGAGTGTGGGGAGTTCAGTTCTGGAAATGCAAGTATCCCCCTTCCTCTCCTGAAGACAGAGTGGTAGAAAGTCCTCCTGAGAAGATAGTCAGTGGTTTTGTTTGCTCAACTGGTGAAAAGAAACCACTTCAGTGAGCAAAAATGATTCCCCAAATGAGAATGCCTCTACAGAAATGTTCTAAATATGGCCTGACTTTAATCAAGTAATGCCATCTGTTCCATGAGTGGCAAGGTCACAACTTTTATAATAGGAGCAGTATCCAATGCCACAAATGAACATACAGAAGTCTAACTTCTACCCACACAAAACATGACTACCTGTGTTCTAGGAGGCATATATAGATGCTCCTTGATTTGTGATGGGGTTATATTCAAATCAACTCATCACAAGTTGAAAATATCTTATGAGTAAAATGCATCTGATACACGTAACCCACTGAACATCCTGTGCAGATGTTAGTGGTGCAGTCCCCTCTACAGAGCCAGTAGTTTCAAAATGACTAACTTAGAACTGTGGCCTGCTGTTGCTGCCTGGGAAGAAAAGATCACTTATTAATAAAAGATTCCTTATTAAATTTAAAATTTTAATAAAAGATTCCTTATTAAATTTAAAACTCTAAAAAAATACCAACTTTGTATATAGACTGCAAAATGATCAAAATTCAAAATTCTAAGTTCAATTTCTATTTAAGGTGAATTACTTCCATCCTAAAGTTGAAAAATAGTGGATGGAGGAAGACCTGTTAGCTTCCTGTGTGACCTTTGTAGAGGACACTCTGATTGGTCTGGTCTTGCTGCATACAAATTCCAGGTCCTTGGCCAAGTTTTCTGAAACTCAGCTTCCTCTGTAGGAAGTGGTTTTAATAATTTCTATGTCTCATGTTTGTGGTAAAAATAAAATGAATATATTTTGTGAACTGTATAGTTGTTAGCAAAAGGCATGACTTTTTCTAATTACAATTAGTGGCTCCTAGAGGAATGAAAAATAATCTCGAAGCAGCTTTTTGATTACTTTCACCAAGCTCATTGACAATACCCTTACCTTTCACAATGATGCTACCAATTATGTACAATTCCTCTTGCTGTCTTGCAGAGGGGTAAATTAGTGTTTCCCACAGGTTAGGTGAGTTGCCACACAGTGAATCTGAACCCCAGCTCATCTCCCTGCCAGAGACTATGTTCTTCAGGCTTTTTCCAACCCTTGCTTCCTTGGGGAAAAAGTATCCCCAAACAGAGCAGCTTGTTTTTTACTTTATTATTGAAAAATAACACTTTGTTCTTGTTTGTGGAGACAAAGATTTTAGGATTCCTTATTAAATTTAAAATTCTAAAAAATACCAACTTTGTATATTGTACCCACATATCTGTCTATAACAGGAAAATTACTATTCATAGTAATTGTATAAATCAATAAGAAGGTTGATATCACTTGTTTTATTGTCATATACGTCATAGTGAAAAAGACAGAAGTATGTAGGAAGGATGTGAAAGAAACAAGAAAGAAAGTGATTTTAGAAAGGATTAGGTCTGATCAGTTTTGTTGTTTTATTTTGAGGTGATTTTCTTAGGCCTTCAAAGATACAATGAAAATCATTTTGTTTGTTTTTTATTTTTATTTATTGGCTCTTTTATTTACATGACAGTAGAATCCATTTTGAAGTAATTATAAAAGCATGAAATATATCTTGTTCTAATTCAGTCCCCAGTACCTCTCCTTCTCCTCCCCTCTATATAAAGGGAAGGTAAAGTGTGAAGAGGAATTAAATCCATAGTCAATTGAGGGAAGTGTGCAGTATTTTCTATTATAGATTTTACAGAAAATGTTCTTGGAAAGTATGAGGCAGACACAAGATGTCCCAAGGCCCTCAGTTTTTATGTTTTGGAAGATCAGTGAATTTGTTATATGGCATTTCACAGATACTGAGTTTCAGGATTCTGATTGGTGACTGAGATTCCTCCCAGGAGCCCTATCTTTCTTAAAGAATTCCATAGCAGATGGATAAAGAAAATATGGTATATATACCCAATGGAATATTACTCAGCCTTTAAGAAGAATAAATTATGGCATTTAGAGGTAAATGGATAAAGCTGGAGAATATCATGCTAAGCAAAACCCAACAAACCAAAGGCCAAATGTTTTCTCCGATAAGCAGATGTTGATCCATAATGGGAGGAGTAGGAAAGAATGGAGGAACTTTGAATTAGGCTGGAGGCAAGTAAGGGAGGGGAGAGGGTGTGGAAGTGGAAAGGATGGTGGAATGAGACAAATATTATTACCCTAAATACATGTATGATTATACAACTGGTGTGACTCAGCACCATGTAAACCAGAGGATTGAGAAGTTGTGCTCTATTTGTATAACATGTGTCAAGATGCAATCTATTGTCATGTGTAACTAGTTAAAACCAATTTAAAAAATAAACTAATTTTTTAAAAATTAAAAAGAATTTAAAAAGGAGTTACATAACGGATCAGAGATTTTGTTCTATTTTCCTTTCATTTTGGTGGAGAGGTAAGACTAGAAAAATTCTTGCTAAAACCATCACCTAGAAGTCTCTTTTTATAGTACAATATATTTATGAATCTTTCTATTTCAGAAGTCTGATTTTTAGAAATATTATATTAATGGTGATTTCACAATTTATCAAAATACAGATCTGTAGTAACATTTCAATGACTATTTTATAGACTCTGGATATAATTAATCCCTTCTTTTGAAATATATGTGGTTCTCTTTCATAATAAACAATGCTGTATTGAACAGCATTTTTAGCATATCAGGCAAATTTATCTGAATATACTATACGGTGAAATTTCTAAAGGACAGATAAAATCTTGTGTTTTGGAAAGGTAATTGAGGGGACAGATTAGTTGGAGGTGAAAGGAGACTGAGGACTCAGAAGCCCATAACTTAAACTCAGGCAAAGATAATAGATGTACAGATAAGGGTCAGCAGAGAAGCTATTTAGACAGTAGAATCCACAGGATGTGGAGATTGATCCATATGGGGCAAAGGAGAAATTCCAGGAGAAAAAGAAGTCAGGGGTGACCTAAGCCTTGTGGCTTAGAAAACTGGGGAGGAGATAATGAATTTCAAATTGAACATGCTGAGTGTGAGGTGCTTCCAGGCATCCCTGTGGAAATGGTCCATGGGCAGAGCAGAGGAGAACTCTGTTCCAGGACACAGACCAGGCCAAGGCCACACACAAGAGGCAAACACAGTAAAATCTAGTTTTATTTCACAATTCTTTACTATTATATGCATCTCCACCTGCTCCTATTAGCTTTTCCTTTCACACCAAATTTTAAATAAACTGTGTGTGTGGATAGAGATTACAGAAAAATGGTTCTTAGTGTGTTGGCTAAAGTCACTGTATTTGATGTAACAGCTCGTTTTTAAGATTAATGTTAATGCCACAACCTTAAAGAAAATACTGAATACAGAATACTGATTGAGACATGTGTGTTGGCGAATTTTTCAAATTTAAAACCAGTGTGCATATGGAACAAAATCATTATTAGAAAATAACAATCAGGGTAGCTTAGTGGAAGAGTGTTCGCCTAGCACATGTGAGGCTTGGGTTTGAGCCTCAGCACCACGTAAAAATAAATAAATAAAATAAAAGTATTGTGTCCATCTACAACTAAAAAAAAAAAAAAACAAATGAATACAAACTCAAAAAAGAAAGTAAAAATTAATCAATGCTCCCACTGATGAATAGACATTATTATAATGCCCAATATTTGTAGTGTCTTCTGTTGTTTCCTGTTTGTTTTCCATTGCTAAGTATTCAACCAAGGGTTTGTGCATGATAGGATAGTACTACTGAGCTACATCCCCAGCCCTATTATATTTTTGAATATATTCATAAGACATGTCATTTTTACTGTATCTCAGAAAGTAGATAAGATTTTGTTCAGTGTATGTCCAATCTAAGCAAGCTTAGGTTCGGAAAAACTAAACCTATTTTCTCTTATTTTATAGCTGGTAAATGTCCAAATTGGAACTCTAAACTCTGGCACTCCGATTTTAAGGCCAAAGTTCTTCCCATTACCCTTCAGCCACATTGTATCAATCAGTCACTCAATCATCCAATCTTTACTGCCTCTTCCTTTCCTTTCTCTACCTCCTCCTATCTCTTCTCATCAATATACTTTGATTTAAATTGTTAATTTAAAATTTATCTCATCTTTGTGGCAATATGGTTTCAAGTCACTTCATGAGAATTAGGAATGTGCCTTTTGTGCTCCTGTACCTGAGTAGAGGAGCATGATCCTCCCCTGTGGTGCCCACAAGGGAGACACCACACGCCACGGCTGGCTCAAGTGCTCACCACATCACCTGTCTGCCCTTCGGCAGCTTGTCCTTCTACATCATTCTCCAATCACCTTCAACTTTAAGTCCTGCCTGATAAGTGTATGTGCAACTCAAGCTCATACTGCTATTGGAATCATTATATTATTACTTCTTGTACAAAAAGACAGATTTTCAGTGTGCTTTTTTTAAAAAAAATATTGATCCTTAAAAATTATCGTAAGGCCATTACCATTCTCTCACCACATGGTTCAGAGCTAAAACAATTATACAGTTCTTTATTTTTTTCCCTTATGTGTGATCTCTGTGCTTCTCCATTCTCAGCGATTTATAGTCAATTGTTCCCATATAATGCAACTGAGAAGTCACATTTATTTTTTCAGGTCTTTTAGGCTGAGTATGATTTGGAGCCTCTTATTTTAGTGGTGCAGTTTCCTTAATCTGGAAGGTTAAAGTGACTTTCTTCAGCTTCCCAATTTATTTTGGAAAGTCATTATAACTGACAGGAGAAATCTAACCAAGCCAGTGCACACATAAAAGTTCTGATCAAACACAATTTTTACTTTTAGCTGAAAGCTGTTTATTACATGCTTGGTGTCATTTTTTAAAATAACAGTTTTATTGACACATAATTGAGATAAAATAAACTGCATATTTTTAAGGCGTTCAACTTGACAAGTGTTGACATATGTGCACAGCGGTGAGAACATCATAAACAGCAAGGGGATGAACACATCCATCACTCGCAAACTTTCGTCTTTCCTTGTGTTCTTCAGAATCCCCACCTTACCCTCCCCCTTTACAGGCAGCTCTCTAACCACTAGAGCCCCCACCTATTCCTGAAAGGGAGACTCCACATTGTAAAAGCATCAAATCCTCTTCTGCTTTATTAGAAATTCAATTTTATTTTAGTAAGAAACACAAGCCCTGTGACAAAATTATCCAAGGGGAAAAACCCCAACTTTTAAGGTAAACTGGTACAAACAAAAAAGTAAGAGAATGATGACTAAGTCAATGTAAAAGTAGGCAAAGTCCACAGGCAGAAAGTGACCAGTCAGTAAAGATGTCTGAGAAAGCAAACTGACATGTAACGGATCGTCAAAGAAATGACAATTAAAATAACATGTATTCATTTATATTTATCTTCTTGGCAAAGATTTAAACAATATTATAACACCAAGAGTTAGAATGGGTTTTGGAAAGCAGACACTAATGTATTGCTACAGAAAGTTGAACACATTTTTGTATATCTACTACAATTAATATACCTTATTTTTGACCTAGTGACTTGTCTAGAAATTAATACTAAAGAAATCTCCAAACAAGTGAACACTGGCAATAAGTTGTACGCAATGTTAGTTGTTAGTATGTTGGTTGAATATACTTATGGTTCATCATATTATGAAATCACTAGTGGACATATAATTGGTGAAGTTTATCTGTATGCATTCGGTGGAAAGAAAAAGAGCAATAAAGAAAATGAAATATGTATAGAAGGATTCTTTTTGCATAGAAAAAATATTTTGAGTATGTTTTTGGATATATAGAAAGAACTCAGAAAAGGACAATATGACATTTCCCACAAGTTCCCTTTATGGATAAGAGTAAAAATGTAATTTTCACATTCTTAAAATTTTTTAAATTTGTTTTAATTAGTTATATATGACAGTAGAATGCACTTCGATACATCATCTATAATGGAATATAATCTCTCATTCTTCTGGTTGTACATGATGTAGAATCACACCGGCCATATAGTTATATATGTCCATAGGGTAATAATGACTGATTCATTCTACTGTCCTTCCTCCCCCCCAGACCGCTCCCCCGCTTCACTCCCTTCTACTTAATGTAAAGTAACTCTATTCTTCCCTAGACCCTGCCCCATTGTGAATTAAAGAAGAACAAAATCATGGCATTTGCTAGTAAATGGAGTAGGAGAATATCATGCTAAGCAAAATAAGCCAATCCCAAAAAACCAAAAGACAATACATTTTATTGTATTATACATTTGATTCCACTAAGAAATATTTAATATACTTATAATTTCGAACATTGTTACAGAAATAAACAGTAGGCATATATCCTTACTAAAGTTATATAGTTTTCCACATATCTTTAAACACATCCACCAAGGAAAAACTCTAAAAAATACACACTACAAAATGTTAAGAGTCATTCTACAATTACAGGTAATCTTTTAAAATGTTGTTAGTGTGGATTTTTTTTAATCTCTTTAATTTGTTATAGTTGTACAATGAAATACGACTAACAAACCTCCTCTCTTTAAGTAAAAGTCAATATAATAAAAACCATCACTTAATAATAGAAAATAATCTCTAACAATGTTATTCTCAAATGCTGATCACCATAATCGAGTAAATATGGTCACTGTGAATCTTCTGTTCCCTGCCAAGATAGAGTAAAAGAAGCCTGGGTTATGTTCCCTTGTGGAAAAAAATACTGCAAAACTGGCCAAACATGTGAGACAAGTTTTTGACAGTAGGCGGCAGGTAGCTCTGCACACTGATAGAGAAGAAATGCTATGACAGCGGCCCAGCTCACCACCTGAGAAGGTTTCCTGGTCTCCGCATAGGGAGGGGTAGGCAAGCCAGAGCCCAGAGTTTCATTGAGATGATGCTGAGAATATGATAAAATTAATGTCGATAGTTTGCTGGGCCCAGAAAGTCAACTTGGGGAACATCTGCACAGGCTCCCAGTGGAGTCCTCAGCTAACCATTGATCAGCTAGGGGAGGGCAGGAGTTTTAGGAAAAGCCAGGATGACCAAGGGGAGAAGTGAACATTTGGTGTGATGTATATACATTTACCATCTTGATTTTTTGGACTTCACAAAGGTTATATACATACATCAAAATTTACTAAATTGTGCTCTTCAAATACATGTAGCTTATTACATGTCACTTTTATCTATTAGAATTTTAAAGAGATTTTGTAAAGAAACACTGGTGCAAATGGACTAATGGGGTAATGGGGTCTTGCTCAACTCAGTCCTTTTGGTAATAGCACAATGGAACCACTATTTGATCCAGTCATCTCACTCCTCAGTTTATATGCAAAGGACTTAAAAACAGCATGCTACAGGGACACAACCATATCAATGTTTATAACAGCACAATTCACAGTAGCTAGATTATGGAACCAACCTAGATGCCCTTCCGTAGATGAATGGAGAGGGAAACTTTGGTAGATATACACAATGGAACAACACTCAGCATTAAAAGGGAATAAAATCATGGCATTTGCAGGTAAATGGATGAAGTTGGAGAACATAATGCTAAATGCAGCAAGACAATCCCAAAAAATCAAAGGTCGAATGTTTTCTTTGATATGAGGATGCTGAAGCATAATGGTGATGGCAGAGGAGTATGGGAGGTATGGAGGAACTTTAGATAGGGCAAAGGGGAGGGGGGGAAAGGAGGGTGCAAGGCAGTAGGAATGATGGTGGAATGAGTTAGACATCATTACCCCAAGTACACGTATAAGACAAGAATGGTGTGAAATACTTTGTATACAATCATTGTCTTGAAAAATTGTGCTCTATATGTATAATATGAAATGATTTTTATTCTAACATCATGTATAACAAATCAGAATAAATTTTAAAAAAAATGTTGCAACATAATAAAACAAGAAAAGATGCCACCAAAACAACTATATACTACTTTGAAAAATCCTGGCAATTCTCCTTACTGGATCAAAGTTTTCCTAAAATGTGACTATTTACTCTGGACTGATTCTGTTTAAGAAATTGGAAGTCATTAATAACACATAAGGCCGTAGGCTAGGATTGGGTCTGACTTTTTCCCCACACTGATCATAGCTAGCATCTTTAAAAGATACATGAATGTTCTGAACTCCAAGAAGGGGAGGATTACATGCCAAGAGAAAGGTAAAAATATCCGGGCTAGACTCGGGACAATTTAGTATAAGTCTTGCCTTATTCAATAGTAAGGGCTATTCTTCAATAGGATATTAGTAGGAAACCAGGAAAACCAAGTACCTGTGTTCCATAGGGCAGACCTGAGGACAGTTATGTGGTGGCTGACATTGGTACATGTTCCTTGAATCAGCAAGTTACCATTGAGACAAACTTACCTATACTGACTGTTCTCAACCAGCTAATTGGAAGGAAAATATTACCTTGGCAGCCAGCTGAGGGGAATTTTTGGTTCTGCTGTGGTCTAAGTAATGTGTTATTGATCTATGATTAAACTGATCTAAGGTCAGACTTCTAAGATTTCTCTCTGTCTCACATTTTGAATCAATTGTTATCTTTTAGGAATAGCTAGATGAGAGGCTCCTGACTTATCTTTAATCCAACAACAGGAACCAACCTGGTATTGCAGTACGTGGGCCACAAATACAACAAAATTAGTGCTTAAAGATTTTGCTTTGCAGACTTTTCCTGAATTATGGGCCCATGGTCACGCTGCAATGCTCACTCAAGTTTATGTATCAAAAGAGAATATGAGTAACCTGCTTGTTTACACTGAAACTTAGGTTCTCATCACCAATTATTTCAGGGGTTACAGGAAAAATGTCTTACTATTGATATGAAAGCTGACTGAATTTTGGTTTCTTTGTTGATATGTGTGCATAAGAGTGTGTTTTGAGTGTGTGTGTGTTAATCAATGAAATGGTGGGAGCTTATCTATCCTTAAAAATCTAAAAGATAATTCATGTTAGTGGCTTGGGAGGCTGAGGTGGGAGGATCAGAAGTTCAAAGCCAGTCTCAGCAACGTAGTGAGGCATCTAGCAACTCAGCGAGATGCTGTCCCTAATAAAGTATTAAAAAAAAAAAGGGCTGGGGATGTGGCTCAGTGGATAAGCACCTCTGAGTTCAATCCCCAGTACCAAAACAACACAAAACAACACAAATACCATATTCTTCTCCCTGAATTGGGTTTTCATTCCATTATTATAAATGCCATTTGATGCTTTAAAATAAACCAAGGGGAACTTTCAAATGACAGGTATGACTTCTTCCTATGCAGGGTAAAATACTGGAAAACAAATGAACATTTAAAGCCTATTAGAGTCCAGCTAATTTCCCCCTCAAAGATTCAGTGATTCAAAGAAGGTGACAAAATTGATTGATGGACTGTTTTTTTGTTTTGTTTTGTTTTTGATGGACTGTATTTTTGGTACTAGGGATTGAACACAAGGGTTCTTTGCCATTCAGGTACACCACAATCTTCTTATTTTTATGTTAAGACAAGCTTTTACTAAGTTGGCTGAGGGTGTCTCTAAGACGTTGAACTCCTGCCTCAGCCTCCTGAGTTGTTGGGATTATAGGTATTTGCCATTGTGCTTGGCTAAGAAATTGATATAAAGAAACTAAGTAGTTTAATATGTGAAATGTTGCTATCAAAAAGGAGAATGCATCAAAAGAATTTCCAAGCCAGTCATGGTGGTGCACACTCATAATCCCAGCTGTTCAGGAGGCTGAGGTAGAAGGATCACAAGTTCAAGGCCAGCCTCAGCAACTTAGCAAGACTCTCTCAAAATTGAAAAAAAAAATTTTAAAAAGGACTAGGGATGTAGTTCAGTGGTAGAGTCCTTGCCTAGCATGCACAAAGACCTGGGTTCAATCCCTAGCACTACCGAACACAAAGAGTTCTAAGAAATACCCTCTGAGAAATGTTGCTACACTCTAGGGAAAATATAATATATAATATACACATATAATATATATATATTCTTTTCATATTATTTATATATATATATATATTCATTCTTTTAATAGCTGGAAGGTCAGAGCCCAGGTTCTTTGTTTCCTTGGTACTCAGATTTTCTGTGGTCTAGAAATTTTCCTGTCTACTACTGAAGTGGGTTTATTGTAGACAGAAAGGATGAGGCTCAGGGACCCTCACCTGTATGAGCCTCTTCTAAATTCAATAGAAATGGTGGGATGACATGCTTAAAGGTTTTGGGAAATCTACAAGAGTGAAATACTTTAGTTGCAGAAGTTTAAGACCTCTATCTATTTCCATTCCACTTCCCCTTTGGTCCAAGTGGTTTTAGAGTGATCACTCCAGGTCTTCTGGGGATCTAGCTAACTAGAAGTTGAGTTAAAGATGCATTTAGTTTGGGGTTTGCTGGAATTACATATTTGTGTTTCTCAGTCTCTTTTAGGTATCTTTAGATTATTGTTAGGAGTTCTTTCATAGGAAAACCTCCCACAAACCCTACTAATGGCCACTGTGCTAGCATTGGGATGATGCAGGCCAAAGGTTATGCTTATACTCCTATGTCCAATGTTCCAACCACAGGAGTCTAGGTGGCATGGAGAAGAAACACTTACAACATAAGGTAAAACACTGGTATTTGAAGTTCTTCCAAATCTTACAGTTCAAATATGAAAGACTTTTGGTAAAGAGTTTTATGCATTTGACCAATATTCTAAGAAAGTTTATGAAATAAGCAATAACAAATTGAGAAACTTGATTTAATTTTTCTAAACCACCAGTAATAAAACTTTGGATTATAATTAATCATACTACAGGGAAAACAGCATTATCTTTTTATTCTCAACATAGAAAATATAACCATGGTCAAATGAAGAAGCAATCAGAGAATAAATAGCCCAAAACTGTAGAGCTAATAAAATAATATCATAATCATTAAAGAGGTGCATTAAGAAATTGGTTTCTAAAAGTTAATTTTATAAGTTTTGTGATGCTTGTAGAATCTGTCAGTACATTATATTTGCTATTTTATTTTTTCTGAACCTAGGATGTTATGAATGTTAAGAACAAGCTCTAGCAATGAGCTTATGTCCCTAGCTGACTTGTGGTGTATGTGTATGTGCGTATTTGGCATTCTAAATAAATATTCAATTATTACCTAATATTGACTCTGTTGCTCCTAAAGTGGGTTCTCCTAGTTGTATAAAGCTTCAGGCATCATAAACCCTGGATTCACCCTCTGCCAATCATCATAGTCACCCTGAGATATGAAGAGGAAAATACTTTCTTATTATAACTAAGTAATAAAAGACATGTGAATCTATTATTAACTCCAAACTTTCCTATTCAGCATTGTTAAGGGACTGATTCTTAAAATTTCCCAAGAATATAAACTGGTCAAAATCTATTTCCAAACAATAAATCAACCAACCCTGTATCCTTTGTACTAGATTGCACTTAAATAAAAAATACTAAAATCTGCCTTACAATGCATCTGCTTGATATCATTTACAGGTATAGGAAATAATTGAAGGTAAGACTAAAAAAGTTTGGGTGTTGAGGGTTTACAGAGAAAAAGCATTGTTTTAATATTTTCAATTATGAAAAAAATAGTATTCAAAAGAAATCAAGTGTAGCAAAATATTATATAAATGCGTGCACACTAAGAAAATTATTTGTTGTTGTTATGATTTGGATGTTAAAAGTCCTCCCAAAGCTTATATGTTGAAGATTTTGTCCCCAGGGCATAGTGTTCAGAAGCCTGTGGGAAATTAGATCATGAGGACTCTGAAGTCATGAATGGATCAATCCATTTATAGATTCCTAGCTTAATGGGTTTAGGGGGAGGAGCTTTGTTATAAAAGTGAGCTCTCTCTGCTTTCCTGCTGCATGCGATGAACAGCTTTCCCCTACCATGTGCTCCCTGCCATGATATTGTGCCTGATCAGAGGTCTAAAAGCAAAGGAGTTAGAAAATCATGGACTTAAACCTCTGAAGTTATGAGCCCAAAAAAATTTCCTCCTTATAAATGACCTATTTCAGATATTTTGTCACAGCGATGGAAATATATCACTGTTGTAAGTGCATAGTTCTCCAGAAATATTTTTAAAAATCTTTATATATAACACCAGATTTTCTGTTCCCCGTGCAAAGCAATGTGTTTTGAACACTTGTTTGACGGAATATTCAAACATATATAAGCTAGGAATGACACTGTAATAGGCTTTATATATTTCTTACAAAATTGAATAAACTTGTAAATGATATATTTTGCAATTTGATCATTCTTATTTGATTTCATAACCCTCACTACAAAATGCACACAATCTGACATAATCACAAACTTCAAATCAAAATGGGAGCTTTCATTAAATTTAGCAAGTTACGTGAATCATATATGAGAGAAGATAGCTATCATAGAGCTGGTGTTATAGATAACTTCAAATAAGAATTTATTTTAATATTGGTGAATTAAGGAAAAAATCAAAATCAAACAACACTTTATGATTTATAATTATAATCAAACCTGTATCCACTAAGGATAGGAATATTATTTTTAAAACTGTGAGCTTACATTCACTGAATATCTGTAGGATTCATGCATTATTTCCTATTTTATATGTCTTATTTGTAGCTATATATTTTAAATTTAAATTTGAAATTGGGGACTCACAGATTTTTTTTTAATAAGAAGAATGGTGATTTCAAATATGCCTACAGCTGTTTAACTATCCTACAAAATGCACAGATTGTGAAATACTTGAAAGAATTAAAATCTGCCTTACAATGCATCTGCTTCAATATCATTTACAGGTATAGGAAATAATTGAAGGTAAGACTAAAGAAGTTTGGGTGTTGAGGGGTTACAGAGAAACAGCATTGTTTTAACATTTTCAATTATGAAAAAATTAGTATTCAAAAGAAATCAAGTGTATCAAAATATTATATAAATGTGTGTACACTAAGAAAATTATATGTTATACATAAAGATTTAAATTCAAATTAATTTAGAAAATAACATTGCCTTAAAAGATTACTTAATGGAACTATTAAACGTAACTTTTTAGTATGATTTCATTTTTGCACATATTTATTAAAAAAGATCATTATAAAATGAAGCACAACTAAACCAGCAATTCCCAACTTCAATCCCATATCTCACAATGCTAATGCAGATATTATTCAGTAGCACATGTGTACCTCTAAAATTAAATGCAAATTCTCCATGTGATTATATGCATATATATAGTTTTTATGACAGTGTTGTTAGATGGTTTAGACCCTAAAAGACTTCCAGAATTTCTAAAAGAATAAAAAACATAAACTGGACTATTTTATTTTCCAGATGGAATAGAGTACTTTCACCAAGAAAGAAAAAGAAAATGAGGTTCTAATTGTGTTGGTGATGACCCAACCCCACCCACGAATCACAAGATGGGAGGAAAAAAATATTCCAAGAAGAATTTGATAATTTCAAGAATCAAAGTGCCCAGGAGACATCTTCACTGAACAATTCCCAAAGAGCTCATGTGTGAGCAATGTGAAAATTCTAAAAATATAGCTCAGTGACATCTCAATAGTTCTTCAAAATACCAGACTAAAGAACAAAGTCTTATTCCAAGTCAGACTTTTAAATATGGGTACATGTTTTCATTACGTAATAATTTCTAGTAGTCTGTGAGCCTATGTACACTTTACTAACCAGAATACTATGAATATGAGCTTTTTCAGTCCTTAGAGGATAAACAGGATAATTAATTATTAATTTATTTTAAGTTTGTGAAAACTATCTTCAATGTTAATTACTAAACATTACAACTGATAAGCAATATTTGGACCAACACTGACAGCAAGCCATCTGTGAATTCTGCTCAAGATACCATATTGGAGGTGCAGCAAGAGAAGAGTGTGAAAATCCACAAAAACTCTGACACAAGAGGAATTATTGAAGCAGTTCTCAAACAGAAAAGGTTTAATGGAAGAAATTATGGCTGTGTTCAGTTGTATTATTAAAGCACAGAGAGATTATTAGAATTATTTTATATCTTTCTCATATCAAGGAAAGGAAGTGGCATGGAAACAAAAGTTAGCAAGAAGAATACTTTTCTCAAAATTAACCCTATGAAACAGAGAAAGAGCTTGTTCTATGGGTTGATGCTCTTTCCTGAAAAGACAGCTGATGCAGCAAGAACTTTCTGAGCTGGGTTTCTACACCAAAGTAGGATGTTGAATTCCTACATTCCTTTAGGAAATCCCTGTGAGTCCATAAATTCTATGATCCTGATTTATGCAGAACAACTGCATGTTACCACAGAAGACACCACCTAAAATCAGGAGAACTGCATGAGCACCTCCCTAAATAGTTCTAAGGAAGCACTGAAGTAAAGTGAGGCTAAGAAACAGGTCTTTCTAGACAGTTGTGCACAAACTCCTGGATTTTCCTGCCAGTTGATTTGATGGATTTTGAGCCATAGCCTTATGACTTACTTCTCTGAGAAAATCTGAGGAGAGATTAAAGCTCTTCAAGGCAACAGCATTATATAAATCCAAAGCATGTTCATACTTTGAAAATGTGCTCACAAGGAGAAGTGTGAGCAGAAGGAGGAATCTGAGGTGGTAAGGAAAAAGACATAAGCAGAGGCAGAGTGGTGAACGGCCTTCAAACAAGGATAAGAATTGAAATTGGTTAGGAAAGCAAGAGGGAGCCAAAGAAACTGAAAGGATGAGTAATGGGAATTTAGGTGAGAAAAGCTAGATAGATTACCTTGGAAGGCAGAATTTTGAAGTGATTAGACATAATGGCCCTAGAGGAGATTGTAGAATTGAGATAGGAAACCAAAAGACAAGGATGGATACAACAATTCCTGAACCAGGAATAAGACCTCATGGGCCCCAGTGGGGGAGTTATAAGTAACAAAAATGAGGCCTTTGCTGAAGCTTGGACATTATATAACATTGGGGCATTGGAAAATATTTATTGCATGAATGAAGAAAAATAGTGTCTATTCTTGTATAAAACAATCATTAAGATCAGCACTTTAGAAAATAAAAAAAAAATAACTACTAGATCAAAAACTGTCAATAATTTCTACTCCAGAATTTCTTTTTTAAGACTTCTGTCTACAAATTAAACAAGAACATTAGTTCTTAAGGTCTAAGATTAAAAATGAAAATTCTTCATTATGAATTTATTCTCAATGTACAGGAGTGTTTATATGAAAAGCATAGTCATGTAAACCACATATAATTTCTAAGAGGAAAATATCTAATACTTCCCTAGCTCATATATACCTTTTAACTTATATTTGATAACACAATTAGTCTTTACAGACATTCGTCTTCAGAATCCAGATGAATGAATTAGAATGGCTGAATTTAAAACACTTTTTTTCATTTAGTAAATCTAACATTTAAGTTGCCAATAAAAGAATTGTTCTTTTAGCATAGAAAATCCTCAGAAGTTCTTCTAATTTCTTTCTTCTCTAAATTGGTCCAAATTATCTCTAGCAGGAATTAATTTCCATAGGAATAAGGAGGCTGGAGTTAGAAATCAGTTCTTTGAGCTACATTTGTGTGTATGAAAGGGCTGAATAGGTATTCAGTCTATAGCCAGCAATGACAGCTCTCTCAAACTGATTAAAGAACAATCTGGAAAAATTTATGGAGATCTTAAAGAACTCAGCAGCATTCAGCTAATATCCATTCTTAAGTACCATTTCAGCAACCCTAATGTGTCCTGTTTAAAAAAAAAATATATATATATATATATATACATATATATATGTATATATATATACATATATATATATATGTATATATATACATGTGTATATATATTTATATAAACATAAATGCATGTGTATACATACACAATCACAGATAAAACAACTTTAAATACAAAGGAAAGTTCCTAGTCTCTATACTGTATTTAATGATATAATTCATTTCACTGTAATGAAAAAAAATACTACATAATAAACAAGATCATTCTGTTGTCAATTTGAAATATCGAGTTCATATATCTACTCACTAGCTTCTCCACAATTGATATTGTGTGGATGTTTCAAATACCATGCCACAATTAAATAAATAAAAAACAGAACAAACAAAAAAGTGCATATATAGCCAACCAAACAAAGGCCTAGCCCAAATGAACATGCTGCAGTTTTCATAAAGTATTATTTTTATGTATTGATTAATATATTTCTGTTTTATATAAATAGTGGTTAAATGAGATCAAAACTTTTCAAATAAATATAATCTTTCATAGTTATCAGCTTCTCATATAGATAATAAAGACCTTTGACATCACCTTTAATGGGCACTCAATAAATATTTTTATTTTTGTTTTCTTTAATATGAAAAAAAATTTACTTAGATGTTAACATCACATCGACTTGGATGGTCACAGAGAGTACCCCTGCTAAGTGTGATAATAAATTTGTATCTTGACATTAAAAATAGTTAGATTTTATGAAAATTTTCATTCCATTTTCTTTCCCACAAATAACATCCTACTTCTTCAAAACATGGAGGGAATTTAAGAAGGAAAGCATATACTCTCAAAGCCTTCCTCAATGTTCGCAGGTTCTAAAATACCTCCCCAACTGTAGTGGATGTTGTGATCATCTACCTTTAATAACATAACCTATTTCCCTTGGTTTGGAAAGTGCTCTTTGTTCTTGAAGTAGGACAGAGACCCCCATCCAAAAGACCCTTCTCATAATTAAGCTTTTCCTCTTCTCAGATCATCAGGATGTCTGCAAAGGTTATCGAGGTTGGTAGCTTTCTCTTTGTAAATGTCAGGTTTGTACACAATAAGGTATGATAGAGTTGAGTCTGTAAGATTGTTGTATTAAAAGATACTGTTTTTGTTTACTTGCTTAAAAAACAAATAAAAAAAAAAAAAACTCCATGCCCTCCCCCTGCACTGGGTATAAAGCTCAAAAAATTTCCAAAATCCTTTGTTCAGAAGAAGAATTGTTAGGCAAGAGCCACTGCTGAACCCGATAGTCAATAAACCTGCTTTCTGAAAATTCCAACAGTGTCTGGCCTCTTCTGTCCTACTTCATTTGGCAGCCCAGATGGGACAGTGAAGCTTTTCTGCCTCTCTTATCTCTGGGTCTAATTTTCCCAGGATGTGGAGGACAATACTTCTCCTTAGTGCACCATAGGCTATAGGCTTGGTTGACTCACCTGCCCCAAAGAACTGTCACCCCAGAGCAATGGAACCCATGAAGAACGAGAACTAAGACTAGGTAACTTAGAGCACCATCCAATTGAACAAGAAAGACACGGATCCATTAAAGGCATCCCACCTGACTTCCCCACAGAGGCCTAAGCTGGTGGAAGAGAGGCTCTATCAACCTCTAAGGGTACCTGAGTAATGTCTGAAGAATGTGGAGCCAAAAAGGACCCAGGGAGTCACCCAAATAGTCTCTGTTCAAAATCAGCAAACAGAGGAGAAACATGATTGGCTTTTGGGTTGTGGAATTTTTAGATTTAGACAATATAAAAATTTTGCTTTGACCATGTCTATGTAAAGTATGTAAATAAGACAAACAAGGGAAGAGTTTTGACCCAACCCAAGGTCCAAACAAATGCTGGACCCTCACTCAGTTCCATGGGATCTCATACAGTCAATGGACGATTTTCACCATCCAATATCTAGGTGAAAGCTCCAGGTCAGGAGTTGATACAGGGCCACCAAGGAGGACACTAAGTTCCCACAAGGGAAAAGCACTGAGATGGATGAAGCAAATCTTGTCATAAGTGTGTGACACTGATACAGCATGGAACATGGGAGGCACACACAAAACACTGAGACTTCTAAAATGTTTGTTTTAAAAAAAAACTTTTAAAAAGGTTTTAAAAGTAACTGTGGGATGAAGCTCACTCCATAAAAAATATATACTTTACAAATTAAAATGACCAACCTTTGAGGTGGAACAGCCACCAGAAGGATCTATGGACAAAAGTTTCATTGGTAAGGGCCTCTCAATAGTTATCAAAACCTCTGGACACCAAACCAATTCCTTTATTGGTCGCTGGCAAGAGATAGTCTAGAAACAGCCTCTTTGTTCGAGAGCCTATTTGGAAAGACAATCCAAATTCATGTTAATTTAGACTCTAATGGCCTCTAAGATCCAATGAAAGAAAACTAAACAGAACAAAACCTGACAAAGAAAAAAACAAATAAACAAACCAACAAAAAGTCATTTTTCCTGTGAGTGCCAAAAGAGCACTCGCCATCTTATGTGCCACTCAACCTGACTTTGCCAAGACCACTAAAACAACAGGCTGACCCCTCAGACCCCTCATTCCCAGAGACAACAGACAGCGGCCCCTTAACACTGGCCACTCCTTCTTCCTTGATGCTCTCAGTGCCAGAGCCTTCCCCAGGGCCAAAAACTCCTCTATCTCTGGAAAACTTGTCCCAAAAGCCACCTCTGAGCCCTGCAGTCAATAAACCTGTTTGCTAAAAATTCCTCGGGTATCCAACCTCTTCTGTTCAAATTCATTCTCATTTGCTTCAGCTTAAGAAGTCTGCATTGTACAAGCATCTAATATTGGGTCCACAGGAGGTATCAAAGTCTAGACCCCTCACTCACATGTAGGACAACTCTGAGGAGCAACCCCACTCCCAAACTCCCTGAGGGCTCTATAAGACCTTCCCACACTACATTGCAGACCAACTCCCCTCAAGCTCCTGCTTCTGCTTTCTTTCCTCTTCCTCCCCTCCATAGATGGTGGTCCCATGAAAAATCTCTAAATAAGACTCTTTCTACCTGGTTGGTCACTCAGTCTGTTTTTCTGGAAACATAATCCATGAACTAATTGGATAAAAACATTAAGGATGCCTCTGGCCATTCACGCTTTACAAGAGTAGGCTATTTAAAGTAAGCCACTGAAAAAAATGAACCTTAGAACAAATTTCAGTTTTCCATATTTTCCCTAGTGAACATCAATGTGCACTGATGTGTCACATAAGCATTCACACACACTAGCTCCAGTTCTTTGCATGCACAATGTTTATGCTGTGTGCTCAGGATATATCCTGGTAAACATGGAGAAAGATCCAAGAGAACTTCCCCTACAAAGTACACAGAACTCTCATGACTGTTTAAAATAGATATCACTGTTAATATAATTAAGAAGAATGCATTTAACTGTACCCCTTTTTTCTGTTTCCTTATGATTGTATATTGTTCAATAGTAGAAATCTCAACTGTATTGTTTTATCTATTATTTTTCCCTGAAGAACATTTATAAACTTTAACTCTTGATTGTCCAAATCTCAACTTTTGCATGAATTGGAGCTCAGAGAACATTCATTTTTATAGACATTTAAATTTGATTGCATGTGTTTTTTATTAAATCATGTCAAAAATTTAAATGCAGTTAATATAGGCTGAAAAATAAGAGATGCTGAATTCTTTTATCTGGTGAGTCAGTGATTCTTTTCCAATAAATAAGCCTGTTAGGTAGCATTGTATAGTACATAAATACTGCTTATCTGAATGTTATTTAAAACAAATTCACTGATATTTAATAATAGTAATTAGTGTTGAAATGTCACATTACAGAAACATTTCAATTAAAATATGACACTTTATAGAAAGATTAATTTCTTAAACTGAAAGATATTATCCAACATTTCAAAACTAAAACTTGTAAAATACATCTATTGATTAGGTTCACACAGCTGCATATTGAACAGATTACTCTTCAATTATATGTTAAGGGAAAAAGTTTTAAAGGTAGTGATTATAGATAAGATGTAACAGAAATAAACATCACATTCCTAAGGGATCATCTGAAACCACAGTGAATGTGACACTTGCATGTGGAGGTGGAGTAGGTGGAAATCATAAGAGGATGAGCAGAGCATACTACTCCTCAGTAGAGCTGGAGGTGCTGCAGTTACAAGCCACAGAAATGGGGAAAGGGAGAGAATATATACAAACAACAACAACAACAAAACCTTTGTATCTTTGTATCAGCTATTAAGCCACAGAGGATTTTCTCAGGTTCTGCACTTCTTGAATCTTGTCGTAGGAAATACTTCAAAATCATGAAAATAAAGAAAACAGTTTCTTCCAATGAATGAAAAACTCTAAATCCAAATAAACTGATCACATTGTCTATTTACAGAGGTAAAATAGGTAGAGACGAGTCGAGAAGGGGAAGGACAGAAGGAAGAAAGAAGGAGGAAGGAGAGGAGAAGAGTGGAGAAGGGAGAGGGCAGGGAGGAGGGAATAAAAGAGAATGACTCTTCACCAGCTTTGCTGGTTCCAGACTAAACTGCCATAGATTAGAGAGTTGCGGGCTGCTCATGTATTGCCTGGCGCTGGAGCCCTCAGGAAAGCATCCGCTCACAGGCGGACTTGGTGGTTTGAGGTGCTTTTTTGTAGGAGTGTCTCCTCTCCTGTCTGTGGGTATTGATTTGTATCAGGAAGGTCATGACTGGCTCCTTCCAGAACGCTTGGTTCAATAAATGGGAAGGGTTCACTACTTAGTGAAATTGCCCTGTAACTTGTTTTATTAGCTTTATGGAGATATGATTAAAATACCACACAATCCACCCATTTAAAGGATATAATTCAGTGGCAACTAGTAGTGCATCCATTACTACTTTCTAGAACATTTTCATTATCCTATAAAGAAATTTTATACCATTTAACTTTCAATTTTCAATCTTCAATCCCCTATTTCCCCCATCCCTACCGAAGTACTAAACTACTTTTTTCTCTATAGACCAATCTATTCTGGACACTTCATATAAATTGAATCACACAATATGTCATTCTGGCTTCTTTTATTTACTATAATGTTTTCAAGGTTCATATATGTAACAGAATGTATTAGTACCGGATTCTCTTTTTGTTTAATATATCCCTTGTGTGAAAATATCACATTTGTTTATTCATCAGTTGATGGAAATTTTTATTGTTTCTACTTTGGGGCTACTGTAAATAATCTCTGCTATGAACATCTGTGTACAGGATTTTGTGAGGATATATGTTCTTGATTCTTCCTCACATAATACCTAAGAGTGAAGATGTGGTAACTGTTTAAGGAACTGCAGTATCTTGTATCTTGTCTATTCATTTCTCTTTGTCTTAAAATAATTATCTCAAAAAATCATTGCCAAATTCTTCTAATGTGGTTCAGTTTTCTGCCGTATGTTTAAGCCAAAGCTTGGCTTTGGTTATTTAATGGATTAACACTACAATTACCTGATAATCAAAAAGCATTTACTAAGTTAGATATGGAAGATCAAGTCTATAATCCTAGCTACTTAGGAGGCTGAAGGAGGAACATCACAAGTTTGAGGCTAGCCTGGGAAACTTAGTTGATAACTCTATCTCAGTATAAAATAAGGACTCAGATGTAGTTGAGTGGCATAGTGCTTTTCTAGCATGCATGAGGCCCTGGATTTAATCCACAGCATACCAAACAATAAATAAACACACAAATAAATAGCATTTACTAAGCAGCATGTGCTTTTTTTTCTTTTTGATAAAATATACTATACATTGCCAATGAAAATTAACTTTAGAAATCCCTTGAAGATAGAAGCACAAAGTAATAGTATCATTAAAATACCCTGTATAGCCAGGCACTGTGGTGCATACCTGTAATCCCAGCAGCTCAGGAGGCTGAGGCAGGAAGATCAGGAGTTCAACGCCAGCCTCAGCAATGGCAAGGTGGTAAGCAACTCAGTGAGACCCTGTCTCTAAATAAAATACGAAATAGGGTTGGGGATGTGGCTCAGTGGTTGAGTGCCCCTGAGTTCAATCCTCAGTACCCTCCACCCAAAAAAAAACCCCAAACCCTGTATGTTATTTTGTTGTTCTGGAACTTTAATATTAAACATGATATTGAAAAAAACATGCCACTCTTAATAAAAATATGCAATATTTTACATCCATGCAAACACTTTATACTTTGTCAATAATTCCAATCTGAGCAATACTTATTTAAACATTCAAGCATTTAAGTTAAAAATTCTCTTCTTCCAGGGATGAGAAAACTAAGATGTAAACAGGCTAAGTTGCTTCCAAATATTTACTTATAATCACAGATCTGGGTGGGACTTCCCAAGATGCAAAAGTTCAAGTTTATAGCCTTTTCATCTATTACTATTCTAGTGAACAGAGAACTTATAGCCATGCCTGTTTTTCCAATTTCTACTCTCACTTTTCCATTCTACTTCTCCCACCCAAACGCAAGCCTCCTTCCACTCATGCACACGCATACATAGCATACAAACTACAGACAAGGGTATACACACTCACATACACACCTCACATATAGAACACATTCACACGTACACATTCCACCCCCAAACATCTCACACCCACATTCAACTTGTAGGCACATAGTATATACTCACACATAACACACACATACATGTGTGTGTGTGTGTGTGTGTGTGTATATATATATATATATATATATATATATATATATATATATATATACATATTTCTCACATATTCTACAGACACAGGATGAAGTCACATTTATATACCTCACTCACCACCCTATCTCACACAGGTACCTCATGAATACAACAAACAAAGGACATATTCACACAAATAATAACACACATATACCTACCCACATCTGCATAAAATCTCACATACATAACATTCATATATACATACACTGCACATAAACCTCATGCATGCATGCCATCAACTCACATACACATGCACATGCACACAAATATTCACACATAAGGAAAGAAAAGCTGTGAATATGCACCAACAGATTAGGTGTTGGGCTAGATGCTCTGGGGAAATTCCTTCAGTAAAGTGCTAATGGTCCTGCTACATTCTCTCTTAAACTTTCTTTCTCCAGTGCTGGCTGGGTAGGTGAATCCAGTGTTCAATCTCTCTTGCTAGAAAGTATCTCTCAAGTCTGTGTGTCATTTGACTGACCTGTAAGTTATAGCCAAAGACAGAGATCTGGGCTTTGGGGAAAGTGGGCTTCCCGGTGGCATACCTAAACCCGAAGTAGGGCATAGCAGGGGAGGAGCTGCGTGTTCTGGAGCCTTATTACCATTTCTAATTGTGAGAGCTTTAGGAGTGTTCTTAAACTCATAAACCTTTGTGTCTATGAGAATAGTAGAACCTACGTCTGACAGCTGTTGCAAGGTCTGAGAGAAAATATACTACATAAAATATGAGGCACATGGTAAAAATTTAAAAATGGTAGCTATTACTACTACCACAATCATGTTTATCCCCACAAATATTTACTCAGAAATGTAGTTGCAACACAAGCTTTGATTTTAGAGAACAAATTAGAAAAAAGAATTAAAAACAGACTACTTGGTAATGATCTCTATAAAGAATATGATAACCATTTGTTATTTTATGAATAACTGTTATGAATAATAATAACTCTTTGCTATTATAATAAATAAAATTGAAGAGTGTTTTAGAAAGCATAGTTTAATTCTCAGAACTATTAGCCCCATTGTAATTCCAAGGAATCAAACAATTCATACAAGACTTGTCACTTCTTCCCCCCATCTCACCAATGAGGACTTTTTCACTACCAATAAACTAAGGATGTGATTTTATCTTACTCTCTGAATCTTTAAAGCACAAATGAATTTATACCACTGAATATGTGAGTGTACTAGATAAAATTTTAATGAAGTAAAAATTTTATTATTTACTTCCTAAAAAAGACAGCATCTCTGTACTTGTCTCTATGAGTTTATATTAATTATATAAATCCACACTATATATACATTTACATACACACAAGTATACACTCCATATATTTTAACTTGATAAGGAAGTGTTGCTCACTCACTCATATTTAAATTCATACAGAATATTACTCAATAAAATGGGCTCACACATTCATTTTATTAGCTAACTCACAATCAGATTTTAAAAATAAATACAGAGATAAATTAATCTTCTTCAATCCAAACAGTGCTAATGTATTTTGCATGTTACAATAAGGTTTTATTCTGAGTCACATTTTATTGTATAATTACAGTTTAATATATAGAAATCTGAATTTAACCAATGCTTTAAGGTAACTCCTCTTTGCAAATTAATTCAAACTTATTATCACAGTTATAAAACTATTTGAAGCTATTAAATAAATTTCACATTGATTTTAAATCCCTTGAGTAATGTTATAAGAGGGTTTAGAGGAAAACTGAAATTATTCCTTGCTAGATTACCATGAGGGTAAAGCTTAATAAATGCTTGTTGAAATGGAATCCATGCCAGTAGAAGAATGAGCAATTTTTACTTCATCAGTTTATCTAATGATGATATAAAAATCAGAGTGATATTGCTTTTTACAGCTTATAACTTCAACATTATTTTAAAAATCAGAAATTTATGAGTATTTTATTTACTCAAGTCTTACACCTAAAAACTATTGGTACTGAGCCGATGAATTCAAATCCCAGGCCTTGAATCTGTATTCTGTTCTATCAACCTAAGGACCTAAAATGGGGAGCTAGATTTTATAATAGGCAACTTGGTATTTGGTGATGCTCAAATGATTCCAGTGGTCAGTAATTATAAATTACTAGTGTCAAAGACATTGTTATGTAAGGTTTAAAATTCTGGTTGTTATTTAACATATAGGCATAACACTTATAAGTATCTGTGTGTGTGTGTGTGTGTGTGTGTGTGTGTGTATTCATATACACACATATTCACCCCAACCTTTTTAAGGTGTGAAACTTCAGTAAGTAACACATACACACACACACACACACACACACACGTATATGTATGGACATATCTATATGGACATATACTAAAGTCTATTACTATTTACTAAGGATGTGCATATATGTGTATCTATGTGTGCATGTTTATGAGTTTGTGTGTGTGTATTTGGTTTGTTTTTGTTTTTGAGATGGAGTCTTGCTATGTTGCCCAAGCTGCCTCTGAACTTTTGGGCTCAAGTAATACTCGTGCCTCAGTCTCCTGAGTAACTGGGACCACAGGCATGCATCACTATACCTGGCTTGTATATTTTAAGAAAAATTTCATGTAACTTCGATTTTTTTTAATAACAAGTTCTCACTATAACAATTAAAAGCTAAACAGTCTAGGGAGTTTTCACCCTCATGGCTGATATTTATGCTGGGAAGGGATGTGTTTAATCAGTAAATAAAAGCAACTTTAACAGATTTCTAACAAAATCTCAATGGGAGAAATTGCCTAGAGTGAACCACTTAGTAGGAAAGCAAATTTACTGGTTCCCTCATTGGCAGACACAGGGTTAATAGTGTCTTAATCCTTCATTCCAAGAATTAGAAGAGGAGGACATTGAACAGAAGGGAAATGAAGCACTAAAAATATTATTGTGTCACACAAGGAGAGGAAGGAAACAGGCAGAAAATACTTCTAAAGCTAAGCACTTAGGGACAGAGCACTAGTAACAGAAGTGACTAATTGCAGTTTTGTTTCTTTTACAAACCAGCTGAGTGAGGAAAACAATGTCAAAAACCAAACCACAAGTGAGAAGTGCTTTTCTTTTCAAATGTGGCTTCCAGGCCTCTCCAGTAAGAATGCTATGAGAGAAGAGATTAAGAGTCTTAACAGGTAAGGAGCCTTTAAGACAGTCTATTCAAAAAGATTGTTTTTACTTAGTAGTTTGTTCCAGCTAAGTCCTTTCTCTGACAGTGTTCAGCTACACAAGCCATCTATACGAACTGCCTAAAGAGTTTTAATCATACATAAATAAGTCATTTATTATAATAGCCTCTTTTACACATCCAAGAGCCAGCCTTCTGCTATTGCATACACAAGATGGTCGAAGCTGCGCTGTATGTAGTTGGCTTTGACTGATTCAAAATAGTATCAGTTAAAAGACTCCTAGACTCTGATGAGTCTATCAAAACAAACTTGAAACTTTATAAGGAAACACAGAATTAATAACTTTGCATTTTAACCCATTGTTAATATATGCTTCTTATGATAGTATTTTACTCTAATATTTTATTCTAATATTTTCAAAGTTTAGTAAGAACTCATTTGTATTAGTTTAGGCCTTAGACAAAAATCGTTATTTTTCATTTCTTTGTGTGTGTGTGTGTGTGTGTGTGTGGTACCAGGGATTGAACTCAGGGTCGTTTAACCACTGAACCACATCCCCAGCCCTTTTTAATATTTTATTTAGAGGCAGGGTCTCACTGAGTTGCTTAGGTTCTTGCTAAGTTGCTGAGACTGACTGAACTCATGATCCTCCTGCCTCAGCCCCCCAAGCTGCTGGGATTACGGGCATGAGCCATTACACCCAGCACAAACTTGGTTTTCATGGAAACTGAATTTAAAGCCATTTACTTTTACTTATCTTCTCTTTCAAAAACAAATGGCCATGAAAACTATGTATTTTTTTCTTCCATTTTCTCTTCAATTTCTCCTTATCAAAAGCAATGTCTATTCTAAAATTGAGGAGCCATCTGAGAGCAGTTACTATAGAGCAACTAAAGACGATTATATTTTAGCCTTTGTAAGAATGAGTAAAATCCTAGAATTCAAAACTCAAGTATTGAGAATAATACACTGGAAAAATAATGACAAATTGAACTAGAGGGCTACTTTACAATTTTGATCTGTGGATTTTATTTAATCAAGAATAGACAACCAGCAAGGATAGCAAAATAATTATTGAAATATGTCTCATAGATAGATAAATGGGATAAAAGCTTCTGTAAAAATTCTCAAAGCAAGTTATATAAATTCCAAATTCTGCCTAACTTAGCAGTGAAATGCATATTTTAAAATATGCCATTCATCATTTCTTCTGACTATAGTCCACCACCAAAATCACAATGCCTAGAGTAACCTCTACTGGCCAGTCTACTTTATGGCGAATGCTACAAGGACAAAGAAATGTTATGGCTGCAACCCCAGAAACACTTCCCAGCACTGCATTAACAGAAGCATCATTAAACATCTTTTAATCATTAACATCATTTAACATCATTAAGCCATCTAGCTCCTACAGTGACCCTCCTTAAGTCTGGCATGTTTTAATTTTATGATGTGAAGTTTTCATAAACATTAGAAAATTTTAATTCCTAACAATGTAAATAATATTTTAAAATCAACAGATAAAATTACATTTGCTCAAATGAAATAGTGCTTTTCCCTTTACTCTTTTCTGAAGAGAGCAAATTATCAAATGATATTTTTTGTTCTTTTTCAAATTTTTTATTATTTTATTTTATTTTTAACTACTTGACAGCAGTGGAAGCATTACAATTACCATTACACAAATAGGGCACAATTTTTCCTATCTCTGTATATAAAGTATGCTCACGCCAATTTATGCCTTTATACATGTACTTTGTTGTTTGTTTTTGCATTACAATTCTTAATACACATATGTACACAATTTTTGTATCTCTGTTTGTATATAAAGTATGTTGACACCCAATTCAAGTCTTCATTCATGTACTTTGTATATCGAGTGATTTTTGAAAGCAACTTTACAGGTTGCATATACTTATCCAAAATACTTAGGATCAAAAATGTATCAGATTTCAGATTTCTGCCAATTGTGGAATATTTACATACATGTAATGAGGTATCCAGGGGATAGGAGCCAGGTCTAAACAAAAAATTTATTCATGTTTCATATATACCTTATACACATAAATTAGTCTGAAGGTAATTTTATACAGTATTTTTAGTATTCCTGAATTTTGACTGCAATATATCCTATGAGATCAGGTGTGAAATTTTCTCTTCATGGTATCATCTTGGCACTCAAAGTGTTTTAGATTTTGAAGCACTTTATATTTCAGGTTATTTAAATAAAAATGTTCAACCTTTAGGGGCTGGGGTTGTGGCTCAGTGGTAGAGTGCTTGCCTAGCATGTGTGAGGCACTGGGTTTGATCCCCAACACCACATATATATAAATGAATAAAATAAAGGTCCATCAACAGCTAAAAAAAAGAATATTTAAAAAAAATGTTCATCCTTTAACTCTGCCAAGTTAAGGACCTAGACAGGACACAGTATAATCCAACAGGGGTGGTATCCTTAGGATGCTAATTTACATGACAAGTAAAATAAACAGCATGTTCCCCCAAACCCCCAAATCTCTTTGATATGGAGATACTAACATACAGTGGGGAGAGGAGAATAGAAATTCAGTGGATTAGACTAAAGGGAATAAAGGGAAGGGAGGAGATAGAAATAGAAAAGACAGTGGAATGAATCTGACATAATTTTCCTATGTACATACATGAATACACCACAGTGACTTTCACCTTTGTGTATATCCACAAGGTTGGTATCCTAATTAGAATAAGATATAGTCCATAGTTGTTGTATGTATTATCAAAATAGCCTCTACTGTCATGCATTACTAAAAAAAATATATAAAAATTATAAATAATTAAATATACTGAAAAAAGAAAAATCCAACATGTTAGCAATTCAACCCACATGCCCTCCATTTTTTCTGCTGATAAAGTGTCCCATAGGACTCTAGACTTTCACACAAACACACGCAGGCTCCCCTTCTTATTGAATTTTCAGGTAACGAGAAATCACCTAATATTCTCTGAGCTAAAAGTAGGTAAATAAACTTGTGCATAAGGAATTTACCATGTGATCCAATTAATTTTCATATATAGATATCTAATCAACACCTACAGAGTTTAGAACATTTCACACAGAGGGCAATGTTCTCACTGCTTTTTGGCCCACTGCATCCCTCTTGCCTTCTTTATTGGTTTATGAAAGTCAGGTTAAGATCATTGGGAGTGGTCCATGTCATTTGAGAAAGAAGATACAAGTGAGCACTATAGCTCAGGAAAAAGCTAGGACCAAGGATAGATGCAGAAGATGTTTTGCCTTTTTTTTTTTTTTGCCTGCTTGGGGCTGCTAAATGCATGAATGTTATATACTGCCATAGATTGCATTATTTGTAGTAATTCACTCTTTACCTCCATGAGCATCATATGACTTTTTAAGCATTCTGATATGGGAATATATTGCTCAGCCCCATTATCTGGTTGTTCACGAACACGTTTGGATCAATGGAAGGTGAATGGAAGTGACAATATGCCATTTCAAGGCAAAGACTTTAAGAAGCATCCTGGGCTTCCATTGACCACTTGCTCTTTTTCCTCTGCCTCAAGTGCAGTCAGTCCCAACTGGTTATCCCTTACAGAAGTCTCAGCCATTTACTTCCACTTTCTTCTAGTGGATCTAAAGGTCCAACCTACTAGTTGACAGGGAAGCGAGAAAGTAATTTAGCTAGAAAGGAACTCTTTTACATGAACTTAAGGAAACTGCTGAAGAATTTGGACTGCTCTTTGAAAACCTTACTTATCAATGACCAAGGCACAGGAGAAAGAACAAGGTATACTGCAACATCTGGGCCTCATTTTTGCCAACAGAACAGACGGAGTGATTATCATTAGTTTTATTTGTACAGATTCTGAATATGTTTTTGTCAAAACTATCTGAATGCCTTTAGTTTCAGTTTCCCACTCATAATTGCATTACTCATAAAGTTTACTTTTAATAAAGACTTAAAATATGAAAATTAAATACCTCTGGTACACTGAGGTTGTCATCCTTAAGTTAATTACATATTTTCAAAAGAAGAAAAAAGCTTTCCTTAAAGGAAACCAATTTTATCTTCTCTTCTTACTTGCTTGTAATAAACCAAACAAGTCATTCAATGAAAACAACTTAAATCATTAGATACTTGTTATTTTACATTTTAGTTTTGTAATATTTGATACATGAAAATGATGGAATAAAAATTGAGATCAGGGTGAGAAAGAATCCTAGATTGCAAAAAGACAACTTTAATTTCTGCTGTTAATTTTCTTCCTTTAAAAACATTTTGTGATTGCAGATATTACTAATTCTACCCAAACCTTTTTATGAAGAAAGATATGTAGGTACAGACCTCTAAGATTTTTTTTATAAATAATTAAATTTTAACTTGGAAAGTATTAGTCCTAATTTAGAATGCCTTAATTTTAAAGAAAGTATTATTATGAGCCAATGTTTCATAAACTTTATGATTTGTCTCCCTGTTTCTTCATTGCTTATATAGCAAAAAGAAGATTTAGAAATTACCCAACTTTGCTTATTTTCACTGATAATTTTAAAATAGAAAATCAATTTTAAGACTTTCCCATCTGAAAGAAATATTGACTAATCATTTAATTTATTGCCTGATGCTTGCTTGGTTATATTTTAATATTTCTCCCTATTTACATTTTTTTCTGAAGAAATGGACTCTTTTACCATATGTTCATCCTCCCAGAGAACCTCACATAATTTCCCAAATAATGGCATCAGTGTCGTAGGAGGATCTATTTACAACTCACTGCATTTTCTGTGTCATTATTGGCAACAAATTCCTAAGCAACTGCTGTGGAGAGAGGATCAAAATATACAGCAGAAATTTGAACCATATCAAGCCTGAAGCACCCAGTGAAGGTTAAAAGGACACCACAGCCTTCAGCTCTCTTCTTTTTCATACCCTCATCTCACATTCAGGAAATGTCTCCATTTCCCCCTCCTTTACATTCTAAATAAAATGGAGATTTTATTTCAAATTTGAAGCCACAGTAACAAGTTTGTCTATTTTAAAAAGAATTTCCTTATTTCTGATGCACTTTAGGAACAAACAGTCATAATGCTGACAGGAAATTTTTAGTCAATAAAATTCCTGACACTAATATTTTATTATTATTTGACCAAGTTCCTAAAGACTGATGTATACAACAATATAGAATCTCATATTTGCATTCTTTTCCCTTCATTTTCACCCTCCCCCCAACCAATAATCTTTACTTACTGATGTTTTGCAGTAAGAGTGATGTAGATACATATTTCAAGTCATCTAGTCTAGATGTCATGTTGGTCTAGTTGAAATTATAATATAGCATGATCTGGGATTGACCAAGGTGCTTGACCTGCATGAATATATTTATTTATTTATTTCAAACTTTCTTTTTTAAATTAGAGTTTTATGGTTATACATACTACTTGGGTTCATCCTGACAAACTTATATGCATGGAAATCAATTTCAGATCAAAATATTTCCTTTTCCCTCCCCCTCTCCCCCCTTGAATATATTTGACAAGTAAAAATCCTATTTAATAAGAGTGTCCATATATTTTATTTCATTTTAAGTTTGATAAGTAGTCAACAGTTGATTCATGAATGGCTTTGTCTTTTGTGCTAAATATTTAGAGTCCATGTAATAGTTAGTGAGAGCTATAGGAAGATTTCCAGGAAACAGTCATTTTCAGAAAAATTCTCTGTTGGACAGAGATTAATAGTATCCAAAGTGGGGTATGCACCCTCAATGGTTAACAAAGCTATCCATAAGAGATGAGGAGAGAATATAAAAATGTGTATTTATAACCCCATATGATTTCTATTTAATTTTTATATTTGTTTGTTTTTTACAAAGATTTGCCACTAGTGAATATATAGAGCACAATTTGTAACTACCTAAACAAACATATAAACATCATATTCACTATTCCCTGCCCCCACCTTTGCTGATGCTATGCGAGATCAAAATGCTTAGAAACTATTAGTAAGTGAATCAGAAGCACAAAATCAGTGAAAGGTCTATAAAAATAGTCCAGATACAAAAAAAATTAGAGCCTGAAGCAAGACATTAGAAACAGAGAAAAGGGGAGAGACCTTGCATATTCTTGAGAAATCATACAGATTAACTGTGAAGAAAGAGAAGGTCCAGAGAGAATACTTGGATGCAGGCTAGACTGATGGATTTCCCCATGAGGAGAGATCTATCCAATATGTGCCATGGACTTGTGAATAAGAAGCTTTTTTTTTTTTTTTTTGATAAAAATTTTGAGAGAAACGGTAGCAGAGAGGAGAAGGATGGAAGGAGAAAGGTGAATAGGTCATTCTCCAGACCTCATTCCTGTCATTTACTCAACCAAAATGCTTCTGTTCTATCCATTTTTATATCCTGGAGTTTCACACAAAGCTTTGTTTGTAAACAGGGGTTTTCTGATTTGCTTTTCGGTGCTGGAGACTGAACTCAGGGCTTGGCACGTGCTAAGTGCATGCTTTATGCTTTATGCTTTATGCTTTATCACTGAGCTACAACCCCATCTTGGATTTTTAAAAAATTAAATAAATATTAAAGTCAAGCTAGGCATGTTGGTGCCTACCTGTAGTCTCAGCTGCTTGGAGGGGAAGGCAGGAGGATCCCTCGAGCCCAGGAGCTAAAGACCAGCCTAGGCAGAGTGAGACCATATCTCAAAAAAAAAAAAAAAGTTGGAAAGTGACTGGCTTAGAATTCAGTAACTAATTCTCAAAGAATACTTATGGTTGGGTGAAAACTTGCAAAAGATAAATATCTATAAATACAGCCAAAAAAGCTAAATTTTTATACTTAAGAAAAACCCAACTTCTTCTTTTTTTTTTTGGTACCAGGGATTGAACTCAGGGGCACTTGACCACTGAGCCACATCCATCCACAGCCCTATTTTGTGTTTTATTCAGAGACAGGGTCTCACTGAGTTTCTTCTGCCTAGCTTTTTTGCTGAGGCTAGCTTTGAACTCATAATCCTCCTGCCACAGCGTCCCAAGCCACTGGGATTACAGGTATGCACCATTGCTCCTAGCTCCGACTTCTTAAATAGGGGAAAATCAAAAACAAAAAACATTTTGTTTGCCAGACTGTGATGAATTATTCCTCTCATTATCACTCTCTTTAGGTATCGTGGTCTTCTATGGACAGGACTTTTTTTTGAATTTTATTTCCTCTCCAAAATAAATATTACTAATGCCCAAAGAAAAACAGTTTTTCCAGCATGGAAAAGCAATATCAAGTCAGAAAACCCCTGTTTACAAACAAAGCTGTGTGTGAAAAAAATGTTTGTTGAATCACACATATCACCACCAAGATGAGGTAACTATTGTTTTCATTTTCATGACCCCTTGTCTATATATGGTGACATGTTCCCCAAATTGAACCCACTTTAAAAAAAATTGCAATGTCACCAGAGGAATATCAGCTGATCATCTCCCTGGAGCCTTCCCAGGGTGGCAATAGTAAATCTGCCATCTTATGAACATGAATACATAAGTTGAGCTGCCTTAGGGCAATTCCAGCAAACAAAGTTTAAAAACAACCATGACCTTGTGACCAACACTAATGAACAGATCTTTTTGCCTTATGTTTGTGTAGTTGCTGGAGTGAAGTTACAGTACTCCAAAGACCTTATAGTCGCTGACATTCCAAGCAACTTCAAGCTGATGGGGTCATTATCTTTCCTGTGAATAGACTTTGTCTGCTTCAGGCCACTGAAACTCTTATTCTTCCCAGTATAAAATTTCTATCCCAAAAGCAATCTAACACAACTGAGGAAAAAGACCATGAATACATTATAGTCAGAAGAATTTATCTTCAGACCCTCTAGCAAAATATGATGATTCCTTAGTTTATAAATTATCTCTGCATAGAAGCACACTATTCTTGTGGCAAACATTATGCAAATAAGTTGAAGTTACCCACTGGGGTCTGAACGTTTGTGTCCCCTCAAAACTTGTATTAAAATTTCTTGTGTGATGGCATTAGGAGGTAGGGCGTTTGGAAGGTGGTTAGATCATGAGAGTAGAGCCCCCATTAAATGAATGAAGGCCCTTAAAAGAGACACCCAGAGAACCCCCTGCCCTTTCCTTTATATAGGGACACAGCAAGAATATACCATTAATGAACCAGAAAGCATACCCTCATCAGTTACCACATCTGAAGCATCCTAATCTTGAACCATTCAGCCTCCAGAACTATAAGAAATACACTTCTACTGTTTGCAAGCTGCTTGGTTCATGATATTTGCTATGGCATTCCTGTTTCTTAGTTCTAAGAAATGACTTAAGTTACCATAAATGCAAAAAATGCTAATTCTTCTACCATTCCTGGAATCTGAAGAGAATTTAGTGGACCTTTCCCTGAAAATAATAATAACAATCCAAAGGCTATTTTAGAAAAAAAAAAAAAGGTAGATGGATAGATAGATGGAATTTGGTGTAGTCAATTACAAAAATATACTAAACATAAGCTCAAATCTTGGGAATTTTTCAACAAGCAATAAAGTATCTCTCGCTAAGCTAAGTAGGATTTTTTTCTTTTATTCTGAGGCGAAACCAAACAGTTCTGTCACTGCATTTGGTTGCAGTTTTTGTGCATCTTATTCATAGGAATGCATAGCATGACTTACTGATACTGAAAAAAGACTGCTGAATAGCAGATTTTAAAAAGAGAAAGCAACAAATTTGTAAAAGGTCCTAGCGATGATAGATTTCACAATCCCTTAAGAATCTGTCCCTACAACCCTCCTGATTTTTGGATTCCAAGAAGAATGAGTTCTGTGGCTTATAATTAGCCTGACTGTGTCAGGGGCATGACCAATGCGGCTGGCCGGTCTGATGTCAGAGTCAGATCTGTCTTCTTATTAATTCTAGCTCTTTTCCCACATGATGGACTATAGCACCCTTTTTCTGAGTGCAGGTGCTGGGTTTCCATGCATGTTGCAAACATGTTGCAGCATATATAAGGGTGGGGCCTAAGGGCTATGGAGATGAATAATGTATCTGTCTGGGTCAGGCAAGAGGAAGAAAATGCCAAATGAGCAAAAACAACAGAGTAATTCCATGAAATAGAAAATGTAAGTGAATATTACATCACAATACCACTTTGTGTCCAATTCAAAAATTAAATTTGCCAATTGAAGCATGTTTAGCAGGACATACATACTGTCAGGGTTAATTTTATTATGCTTCTAAAGGCATTATTTTTTGATTCAGCTCTCCTCTGGGGCCTTTCCTATCTAGAGGCTTTAGCAATTTTACAATGATGAGAATAAATTTAAAATGAAAACTTTATATCTTGTATCAGTTGGCATGCTTCTGGCTTCAAGCAATAAAAACCTACGACTCTGCTGGCTCTAAAAATGAGGAAAAATAAAATCTCAGCCAACAAAAGTCCAGAGGCTGGTGACTGCAGGTTTGATTGAAGTGGCGTGTTGCATCAAGGAAACATGTCCTTTCTGTCTTTTTTGCTCCACAACCTCAGTGTGCCAGGATTCCTCTGGCAAGCTCTCTCAGAGCCACAAGACAGCTGTCCCAAGAATAAGACCAGTTAGCTAGCACAGAAGAATCAATGCTTCTCTCCTGAGCATCTCCATTTAAGAAGTCCTTTTTTAAAAAATTTTTTTAAGTTGTAGATGGGCACAAAATCTTTATTTTTATTTGTCTATTTTTATGTGCTGATGATTAAACCCAGGGCCTCACACGTGCAAGGCAAGTGCTCTACCACTGAGCTACAACCCCAGTCCTAAGAAGTGCTTTTGAAGAACTTCTCTCACACATCCTTTTTTAGAGTTGTGTCATCTGCCTGTGTCAAAGAAGTTAAGTTTTAAGGAAAAATGGGAACAGAGGATGACCCTGATCAACTCCCACAATGTACTCCCCCAAGCTGAGGACAAGGTTGCCTTCCTTGAAGAGAATGGTATCAGAAGAAACAATTATTTTCCTTAGCAAGGGAGGAGCGAGAACAGAGTTGCCAGGAAGAGCAACCACCTGTGTCTGCTACATTAGATATGAATTTGATTTAAACCCAAGTCCCCATTTCTAGTTTTTGTTCTGTTTTGCTTTTTATTTGTTTGGTTGGTTAGTTCTGGGGATTAAATCCAGGGCCTCATGCATACTAGGCAATTGCTCTACCACTAAGCTACATTCTGGCCCATTTTTAAAATTTTATTTTGAGTCAGTCTTGCTATGTTGCTGAGGTCGATCTGAAATTTGTGGTCCTCCTGCCTCAGCCTCCTGAGTTGCAGGGATTACAGGTGTACACCACCAACCTGGCTTCTGTGTCTTTAATAAATTGTGTTACAAAAGAAAGGAGTCATTAAAATCACCCCTCTTCACTGATCCAAAACAGGGAGTGCCTGGATTTGTTAATCAGGTTGACTCTGAAGATCCAGTAGCTATCAGTTCTCCCCTCTTCCAGGAAACGCTTCTGTAGCCTCCAGGATGTCCTGTTCTGGCCCTCCTCCTAGGAGGTCTGCTTGCCGTCCAGTCTCTTCCCTGGCTTTAAATCTTCTTCCTGCTCCTTTTTCAGAGCTTTCACTGGAAGTCTCCTCAACTCACTTCTGAAGCTTCTCTGAACTCTTCCATGACTTCAAATAGCATAATCATAGGAATGTTTTTGTTTTCTGATTTCACTTCTGACTTGGGGATAATTACTTGCATGCTATGCACACACTCAAACTCAACGAATCACACCCAGCATCTTCACCTAATGCAGCCTCTCCTCATGATTTCTCTGTTTCTGTTCCTGGTTCACCATTCTCCAAGTCATTGGACCTGAACCTGCAGGTGACCTTAGGTGTCTCACTCTATCTCAACCACCATATTAGCTACTCATGCTGATGTCTTTGAAACATCTCTAGTGTCGACCTCTGAATCTTTCCATTTCATGTGATTTGACACCACACACCTCTTACCCAGTCTGACCCCTCAACATTAATTTTTCTTAGACCACACACGCAGTCAGCACTCCCATGAAAGCCTTCCAGATGGATCTTCCTACGGCATTCCATGGACATCTGCCCACTCATTCTCTCCATCCTGTATTTGAGCTCACTAGCTCACTGGCATTTCACCAAGATTGTACCACATTTCCTGTGTTTGTGCCTTCCTCCAATGTCCTTTGCTCTGTCTGGAATTTTACTGTTCCCACTTCTGTGAAAATCCTACCTATCCTCAACTTTAAAAACACTGAGAATAAATGCATCCTTAAGACCATATATGATGTCTACAGCAGTTCAAATCTCCTTGTCATTTTTTAACTATGAGATTTGGGTCCTCCTCTGTAATTGGAGGGAAGGAGGAAAAGGATAATACTTTCTCTGCCTCTGTTACTACAGGATCATTGAAATAAGCAAAAATTTTAAATGAGGTGAATATATAAAAGCAAGTACAAAGGCTAGCACACTCTGTACCATAGAAAGCACATTATTATCATCTTCTTCAATGCCACATATTCACAGTATATTTTGAAGCATTTTCCTGGGATTCCACATATTGTCATTGGTTCAGTGGTCAATAATAAAAGTAGTTTTTGCACTTAAAAACAGGCCTACTGGAGGTCACAGGCTCTTTTAGGATATACATTCATATTTAGAAGATATAATAGAATTTCATACCCATTGACTCATTAGGGAATTAAAGAAATAAAAGGCATTAGTTGTAATATGATCATATGGATGATCCTCTTTGATCTATTACTTTAAATACTCTACATAAATGCATAATTTGAAATAAATATCCACATAAGCATTGACTGATGAAGTCACCTGGCTATCTTCTGAAAGGCTAGTTTTAATCTATGAAATAGTTCAAATTCAACTGTTTCTGGAGTTTGCTATGGCATACTGGACATAATAGGAGCTATGGGCTTGCTAAGAGTCCTGGGCTAGAGGATTTCTTTTTAACATTCCGTTTCAAATTCTTAAGAACACATTTTTCATTTCAGATTTTCATGTTCCAATAGTGATCATAAAAATTTTTTTATGTTTTTGCATGACTGAAGACTTCTCCTGTAGTCTCAAAATTGTCTTCGTCTTTCATCTGAGAATGTGGAAACATGAAATAAATTCAAATCTGTATTTTACCCATCAGTGCCACCATTGAAAACACAGAATTTGTTATTGTATAGTTCAACCCCTTAATTTTATAGTTATGGATCCATAACAGGGTACAGTGTCCATTGCCTAAAACTAAGTTTCAGTTTTACATTATGCAAAATTAATTAGTGCTACTCTACTTTGTCAAGTCCGTGTCACCACATTCCCAACAACAAATGCAGACAAGGTAGTGGTAGCTTAATGAATGGTGACAGCATTATGGTAAAGAACATGGATCAAATTACCTGTTTCTCAGTTTCCTCATGTGAAGAAATGAGAGTAACAAAAATACCTTTCTAGTGTACATTTTAAAGTGTATACACCCAGCATATATTCAGATAGTTTCCAGAGTTTCTTCAATTCTAAGAGAATATGCATTTTTGTGGTACAAAGTATGTACACAGATAGAGTGGGATGAGGAATAAGCGCTGGCCATTTAATCTAGCAACCATGACCAGAGTTAGACTATATCAGTGTCCCCATCTTGACCCTGATTTACCCACTCCAATTATCAACTATCAATCTAATTATCAATCTATAAATCAAGATCATATTCCTGTCTGGTTAGCTAAATATACAGCCTGACCTCTGAGCTGGGGATCACAGGAAGAAATGATCAGAGATTCAAACAGCAATTCAGGCAGGCCGACTGCCATTTGGAAGAACAGTAATGTCTGTAACTTAAGGAAGCGTAGCTTACTTGGCCAACTTGACTCCTTTCTAATGATCTTAGAGTGAACAGTACAAGATAAACACACAAAATGTCATGTAGAGATTAATAAAGTCAACAACCATGTTAGTCATCTTTCCAAATAATGGAGAGAAATCAAAATTGCTTCATTATATTTCTTCCTTAAAATAAAAGTTTTTAAAAATCACTCATATTAAAATTTTAAAAATCAATCATCATCTAACAGATTTAGCAAATGTTAGAACTTCTTGTCCTCAGATCCTTTATAAATGATTAAATTCAATTCTAAGAGAATTTGCATGTAAGTATGTTGCTTCTAAGCTCAGGATCTTTGAGAGATCCAAGTTGCTCAATATCTTTAAAGCACACTCTTGGAGATGTTTCACATATCCATGGACTCTCCCTAACTCTTGGAAAATCTTTAGGCTAAAAGACAGGGCTGGAGCCCAAGTTGAAGTAGAACCTACTTTCTGCCAGCAACATCACGCCTTGCCAGGCTAAAAAGTTTGCCAAGACCACACAAACAGAAAATAAATAGTAAATTACATTTATATTTCTTTTTACAACTGGAAATCATTCTGAACTTCTTCCTAAAGTTGGAGAAAATGAAGAGGGGCCTTAACCAGAAACCATAAGGGCTCAGAGATAATTATTATAGAAAACCAACAAGCATTTACCTAATGATTCCCCAGGGCCACTCCTGGATGAATGAAAGGAATGAAAGAAAAATGCTTACACCACCCACAACACAAAAATTCAATGCAGTCAGTGAACCAAAGAAAAATACAATTGTTAAATTTGAGAATAGCCTGATATCACTCCCTTCAAATTTCTAAATACTTGGCTATATTATAATGGGTTTTATACACATATTCATAAAATACCAACACCCAATTTAATTTACCACCCTGAGAAATGATAGCATCAGCAATTCTTTGTGAATAATCTCTCTTAATTTTTATTACTGTAAATTTTTGGCTCCCAAGTACACAAAGGGAATTGCTCAACAGGATGTAATATACAAAGTCTAGGATCCATCACAAGTTATTCTCTTTAGGAAGTAATCACTGCGTGCATAAAATAAAAGGATTGTACAAGATATTTAAAATCCCATCCAGCTCCAGAGTTCTATGATAGTTCTCTTCTCTCAAGTGCCAGAAGAGAAAACATTCTTCGGCTTCCCAAATAATAACCCTTGAGCCTACACATGTATTGACCAATAGCTTGAAATAAAAACATGAAAGTGTACCACGAATATACGGTTTGGGCCTGGTAATGTCTTAATTATATGCAATAACTACATAGGTATTTTTCCATTTGTAAAATAAAGGTATTGGAAAAGGCGATCCTCTTTACTTACAACTTAATTTTCTAAGAATCTATAATTTCATACACATGAATAGTACTTACTAGAAAGAAGCCTTCTACTTCATTCAGCAAGTATATCTTTGATCAGGAAGGTAAGTAAGCACTCTTTATATATTCTGGTGCTTTTAGGGACCTGGCAATGCTTTTTTGAGGTGGGACAATAATGGCCCAACTATTTGCCAAAGAGTCAATAGAATGCAATTTATCTTTTCCTTGGTTTTGTAGAAAACAACTATGTAAGCTTTACAACATTCTCCAGTATTTATATTATTTAAAGATACAGCTCATTGATTACTTGATTACTAGGATTCAGTTTTCTGATACGGTACTACATGTTTGCTTCTTTCTGAGTAGTTTTTGAAGAGTGAAATGGACCCTTTGAATTACCTCTTAAAGGCATGATTCATGATACCAACCCAATCATTAACTCCTTTTTGAGTGCAAAACAACACATGCTAATAGTTGCTTTGATGACTAAAATAAAAACCCTATGGGAAGTACAATTGTGTCTTCTTCTGGGCTTCTACATAAAATAGAAAATTTCTATTAGCAAATCCCTTAGTCACAGAACTGGGGTTATAGCTCAGTGGTAGAGCACTCACCTAGTACATGTGAGGCCACTGGGTTTGATCCTCAGCACCACATAAAAATAAATAAATAAAGGTATTGTGTCCATCTATAACTAAAAAAAAAAAAAACCTGACCTACTTCCATCTAAGGGAAGCATGTTGCCATCTAGTGATCAGATAGGAGATTGCATCTGTGCATTTTCCACAAGCACGGATTCCAGGGTATTAATAGTTGGATCATATACTAGAATTTAGAGAAGTACAATAAAAATTCCTCAGGCAGACACATTCCCTAGTTATTAGCTATGTACACCATTCTACATAGTCATTACTAAAAATGTATGGGTTTTAAAGTAATAACATGGCATTCTTTCTCTCGTGGTCACTTTTTAGCTTCAATCAACCACTGGTTTAGTCATATAATTTCCCAAACAAATGGCTTTCCATGGAACATTTAATTTAAATGAACCATTCTTTTGGTTCATTAAATGTTAATGTAGTTTTTGAGACATAATTCCAAACATTTCTCGTAAAATACATTTACTTTAAAATGCTTCATTTTATTGACTCTAAGTGATGTCCTGCTAAAATGCTACCCAAATTGTTGAATATTTAAAACACTGAGGAAACATTTAGATTAAATAAGTGCATGCTATTTAAAGATTAAAATACTTCTCAACAGGAAACCAAAAGTATTCCACATCATCAGAAAAAAGCACCTGACTGTATTTCTAGCTTATAGTAATGTAGGTATCAATAGGATACGATAATCCTGCCTAAGCCAGGCTATGCCCTACACTGTCTCCAAAGATTTTATCCATTTTCCCCACTCTGGAAAGTTCTAGAAAGACAGGGATCATGTCGGATGCATCTTTTCATCTTCACATCCCCTTCCTTCCCAAACCTGTCACCATAAGCACAATACCTGGCATGTTATAGGGACTTAGCATGTTTCAGCTTAAGGAATCAATTATACCTTATGTCTCTAAAATAGTAATCTTGAAGATTCTATTCACAAAGGAAAAAAATACACTCTTTTCTATGGTTCTCGGCTTATCTTCGAGATGTTCTCCCTAAAAGTGGTGTGTGGACTTGTTTGATGTTCAAAGTTCTACCTTCCTAAAATATTTAGAATCTTGAGTGTCCATGTCCAAATAGCTTCCCTCTAAGAGTCAGGCATTATAGTTAATGCCCCACTTGATGAATGGAATCCAAAAGGCTGGGAATTAGGAACCCTTATTTTTTAGTATTTTCAATGGATAGGACTGATATTCTACAATAAGGAGACTTCAATTCTTTAATACGGAGGATATTTTTCACAGTATAAGACAAACACTTTTAGTATCATGGGCATTGGGTTACAATACACAGTTTAATACAGTGTAGTTCAAGAAAACCACCTCATCTTCAAATACTGAATAGAAAATATCTTCAAGAATACTCTCCACTGACTAGTGACTTCTAGGTAAGCTATGACATACACATTAATACTGAATATAGTTTTACCTGCACGACAAATAACTATGAGTAGGTTTAACAATGAGGCATAACAAATTTCAGTGAGAAAATCCAGAACCCCATTCCTTAAATAAATATTCTAAAAATACATAGAATGTCTCTGGAAAATAAAATTTAAAAAAACAAGGACATTCTCTTTCTCTAGTATTATTAAATTGGATTAAAGACAGTTGATTTTTCTATATCAGTAGTAAACATCATATTACTTCTCTTGAAGTACAAAGATTATCATAGGGTAAAATGGAATAATTGTGTTTTTAAACAATGTATACATCCAGATCAGCATGCTATTCCTACTTATAAAGTTATAATTGTTTGTTCATAAGGTAATTGTGACCAAGAGTTATTAAATTATCTTTATTCTTTAATTATATATGGTTGAAGGATAGGAATGACAGTGGACAAACAGCCATACAGCCATGATATTTTTCATAATTAATCAAGAAATGTTTTCAATAGAAAATGGTTTTTTAGACCTCTAATCTGGGTTAAAATCCTTATTCTTCCACTTTTTACTCAGAGCAAGTTACTGACCTTTGGTGTTTTTTTTTTTTTTTTTTTTTTTCCTTGTGCTATGATGGTTTTTTCTTTC
>NW_025999924.1:3469793-3474455 GCF_001458135.2 Marmota marmota marmota | reverse complement strand
GTTTTTTTTTTTTTTTTTTTTTTCTTGTGCATATGGAGATGGTCTTTGTTCAACTTCAAAAACCAAAGTTCTAATTTGGTCATGCATCAAATTTAAAAAGAGCAATAATTTTCAATGTAATTTTGAGATTTCTGTTAAGAAACACAATTACAATAAACACAGTTTAAAGAGCCTACAGTGTGAACTTAAAGATTTTAAATTTAGGGGGATATGGGAGCTAACTCAGATCAGAGTTCAAGTTGGATATTTAATAGCACAAGTGTGTTCTTTTATTTTGTGAAATAGAAGACATGACTTATGAGCATGAAGAATGCAAACTTCATTAAATTTATCAAATAAGGGAATCAGTTCTTTAATTACTAGTTTTAAGGCATAACATGAGGCATAACAATTTGGTTGTGCACCTAAAGGGATTCCTTAAAAATGAATTTTATATTTAACATTGATCTTGAGCTATCTGATATTTTTTAGAGACTTCTCATGTATTTCAAAGGATGAAAAACATTTATTCATTTATATTTTATTTCAGTCAACAAATATTTATTAAAGGCCTTCTCTGTGCCAAGCATATGGTTGGGAATAGTCTACTTGTGTTTTCTGATACAGATTAATTCAAGATGTCACATTAAGTTTGTGATAAACTAATGAAATAGCATAGAGCTGCTAATAGCTAAAGTGTTTTATAGTTGCATAGAGCACAAAGAACAATCTAATTAAAGTCTAAAACTATTGTATAATAGAAGTAAATAAAATTAGTTAAAGTATATATAAGGCACATGCATTAAATAATATATTTTTTGAGTGAGAAAGCAGTAGGAAAATGAATGTGAGTGGATTTAAAAGGGACCAAAAAATGAGAATTATAGCTATATCTCCAAAACCACCTTGCCTTGAAAAATATTGTTTAAAGAATTTTAAAAAACAATAGTTTTAACTATTTGCACCTATACCCATAGCGTCATATTTAAAGTGTAGTCATTACCATTGTAAGACATATGTACAGACAGACAAATGCTGGATAGAGCATATCAAAAAATATCTCCATTATTTAGCACTCTCCTGCCAGTTATTTAATTTATAAACCATCAGCATCCTAGTGCTTTGTGCTCTCCTGATCCACTGAAATAATACACTACTTAGTAATCATCCAGCCTTCCCTAAGTGGAAGCTTAAGGTTTATTTTGAATGAATTATCTACCAGCCTGAGCCATGTGGGACCAAGGAGTGACAGAGATGCACACAAAGCCAAGATGCACTGACAACAATTTTCTGATGTAGAATAATGAGAGAAGTGGATTTCTCAGAATTATGAACTATAAAGTTTGGCCAAATAACGTTTTTGCACAGTGTATTCAGAGTTGACACTCAGAATGGCAGTTCTACATAAGACTCTCATTGATCAAAGACTAACTTAATACGAGCAGAAAGTCCACTGATGTTATTTTTTCTTTTCTTTCCTTCATTCCCTTCCCTCCTTCTTCTTATTTTCTCCCCCCACCCACTAACCGCCTCAGAAATAAACCCAGGGATGTTCCACACCAAGCTACATCCCTAGCCTTTTAATTAAATTTTAAATTTGTGTTGTTTTACAAAATGGGTCTCATTATGTTGCCTAGGCTGCCCTCAAACTTGTGATGTTCCTGCCTTAGCCTCATGAGGCCCTGGGATTACAGGTGTCTGCCCCAATATTGCTATAATGGCATTTAATAGAAGATTTAGAAATGGAATCTGAATTAGTCTTGAGTCAAACAAGAAATCTAGGGTGCCAGATCACTCCAATGTCCAACCATGTGTCCCCTCTGGCTCTTCCTAGGTTTGACTCATCCAAGAGTACTAAGCTCTTAAATTCTTAAATCCTCTATGTTCCTGGACCACATTGTTCACCCTCTAGCACAGCTTAACATTTGTTTTTGTGTATTTATGATTATCTACTCTAGTAAACTTTCAGTTTGGGGGAATTGGAAATCTTATTTTTCTCTGTACTTGTGAATCCTACTAAGCACATCGTCAGTACTCGATGAATACTGAATAAGTAAACAAATGATACTATCATTGCTTAAAACTGAGGTGCCTGTTGCACAAATAGTCACAACACTAAAATAATGTTAGTAGCCATTTGAATTGTTCAAACATCTTAAAGTCAATACCAAATGAGAGGGAAAAAAATAGTCTAATTTTCTTCCAAGAAAAGTGTAATGTTAACTCTAATTTGTGCTGGATTATTTTTACTGCAATATTTTTTGTAGCTTTTTATTGTAAAAGAAATAATAACATTATTTCAAAATGTACTGAAGTTATAAATAGGAATAAAGAATATAATCCTATCACTCAGAGTTGGTATATTTTAGTCTGAATATTTAAAAATGTGTAAAGAATTACACTGTTTAGTTTTGTGACAGATTTGAATTCAAATGTCACTTTTTGTAAATATGTGGGGGTACCACAATTTTTAGTAGTCTGTTATTAGTTCATATATCACCATCTCTGAAAATTTTTTAGCATCATCATAATGTTAATGAGCATCTTACTGACAATCATTTTGTCCATTTTATCTAATTATATTATCTAACTATTACCTGAGGACAAATGTCTAGAATTGCTATATCTAAAGTGTATGCACATTTTGACAAAGAGTTTTAAAATTACTTTTGTAATTGTATCCCATTTATAGTCTCTCTCATATATGTGCACCTGTTTCCTTGCCCTTTCCTGACAGTGGGTATTATCAATTTCTCTAATGTTCCCAGTCTATTTCCAGTAAATTTTCAAATTAATCTCAAAAAATAGGTTGGAAATAAGCTGATTCCCTGATTCTTTTTAAATGGGAAAAGACAACACTAGAACACTAGAAGTCACCATTTACTTTTTAGCACATATATATTACTTGATCAGCCTCTCTTTTAATTATATAATTACTATCTGTATAATGCCATGGTAGAGCAAGAATAATAAAATTTCATTCCAAAGCTGCTAAAGCTGGAAATATTTCTTGTACTAAAGAGTTTAGGTATCATGGTACAAATGGCTTAAAGGCCTGAAATCTAACTGATTATCTGGATTCATTTATTATTTTTCCATTATAAAACAAACATAACGTTCTAAGTTTATTTTATTACTTTAGACCACATCAGTAACAGTGAGAAATTTCCATACACATACTACAAATAGGTAATCAGATACATCTGCGTTTATCTTGCCTCCATAAACACTTCCTGGGGATTTGGTTAACTATAATCCTGTAACATGAACCCTCTGAATTTTACTCCAATACAAATCCCAGATTATTGGTATACCAGGCAAAGAGCTAAATGTCAAATTAAAAGCCGCCTTGCTTCTGTAATCAAGTTCCTGCCAACTTAAGTTGAAAGGAGATACATGAGAGAGATAAGCTAAAAAGCCATTCTACTATGTGTACTGCTCATTTCCAATATCAAATCACCAAACCTATAGTAATTTAAATTCCTATATAGATACCTACATGGAATAATGGCTTGAATTCTTGACTTTTATAAAGGCTAAATATAGGACCAATTTACATTTATCTATGATTAATAATATGCATTTATATAGTTTGCATAAAATAACTGTTAAACATATTATTACTTTGCTTTACACAAATATTCTAATGGAAAGTCTTATAATTAATTTCTGGAAGAAAGTTTTTTCCCCCTAGAATAAAAAAATAATCATCACATTTCCCTTTTTTTGTATCTTTAATGAAGCTCAAAATCATATAAAATATAATTTTATATTTATGTTTTATTAACTTTCCATAGTCCATACATTTTTAAAAAATAGGATAGCTTAAATCATTTTTTAAAAAGAAAGTATGAAAATAACATTGCTTCTCTATCCAATTTTGACTGCTTACAATGATGAAAATAAGATGAGCCATAAATAACCAGATATCAAACCCAAGAGACTCAGACATGCATTTGGAATTTTCTCAGAAATTCAAATGTGTTTATAAATACTTGTGCACTATCATTTGCTTCTTATTTTCAGATTATACTTAAGTTTAGTCCAAGATCACCATGTCAGTAGGTACTGTGACTTAGGTCATAGCTGTCTAACTAGAAAAAATACCACAACAACCTTGGCTAAGTATTTAACAGTACTAGGCATTTCTCATTGTTGTGGAAATGAAATTATTTGCTCATATGTCAAATACAGAACAGAAAACACCAATACCTATATTGTTCAATTCTGTCTAGGTGAAAACAAATTTACAAACTGAAACAAATGAACTAAGACATATTTCAAGTGAGCAACACAACCACATTGGAGTGAGAGGGAGTGGAAATGAGGGAAAAGCTAGCCAAGTGGCTTTTGAACACAGGATCAGGCACATCAAACAAAAGGGATACTAAAAAATTCTACTGCAAAGGCTTAAATCCCCCCACCCTGCCCACCCTCATGGGTTAACAATCTTGACATTGCTTTCTAAAGCTACATTCTAGGATTAAGCAAATATGTACTGTACTGTACTGTGAATAATGGGTGCCATGTTTCTTACTGTTGGAAAAGGAAGTTACAAATATGAAAATAGAAAAGGGCAGATAAACACATCAGTGAGGAATTAGAATTGGAAGTATCATATGAAATCACAGGCTAAATATGTAGAGGTTTCTGGACATACACGTGGATACAGTTATGCACATA
>NW_025999924.1:3412971-3469768 GCF_001458135.2 Marmota marmota marmota | reverse complement strand
ATATATGAATGTGTGTACACATATACACTTTACCCAGATCTCTCTGCTGGTAGGATCTGGCAGCAAAATCATCCTGCTAGCAACAAGTACATGTACTCCCCAATTCCAAATACCATTCTCAACTAATTACAACCAGCAATCCTTAGAAAAGTAGTTGATCCCAGGCTAGGGCAGGGAAAAATTAATGAATTTTAGATATCTTTTGGCAAAAAGTAAGAAAGTATCAAGGTATGGCATAACAAAATAAGAAAGGAATCAACCTAAAAGTATCCCCACTGTGTAAATCTGGGACAGGATGAGGATCAAAATAAATAATGACATTAATAAAATAAAAGGTTTATAATTTACTAAATAAAGCATCTATGGGCACATAGAGAAATAAGCAAATTAACAAGAGAGAACATTCTTCTGCCTAGCAGAAAACCAATAAATGAACAAGGCTAATAAAGAAAAAAAAATGAGAGAATTATACAACTGACCCTTAGCAAATTCTAAGGTTTGAATGTATACCTAAGACCATGTGTTAGAAACTTAATACCCAATAGAACAGTGTTGAGAGGTAGGATCTTCAAGAAGAGATTAGCTAATGAGGATTCTGACCTTGTGAAGGCCATTATGAGGGCAGTGCATTCCATATAATGGATGAGTTTAACCCCTTCTTTCTCATCCATGTGATGTCTTCTGTCATCTCCATGTTATGATAAGGCAAAAAGGCCATCAGATGTGGCCTCTAGATCTTGGACTTCTTAGTATACAAAACTGTGAGCCGAATAAATTTCAGTTCATCAAAAATTACTTAATGTGTGGTATTCCATTACAGAAGGCTACAACAGACTAAGACAGCAGCCATCATAATAACAACTCAGTTCAACAAGACTCATCAATATATTATAAATCTTTTGAGGAATAACAAGACATTTATGCAATCTCATATTATCATCCCATCAACGCTTTCCATTGAAAAGGGGGAAAACAGTAATTTTATAGTGAAGAAGCCTGGTAGACACCCCCTGTAACCAAATGACAAAAGCTAAAATGTAATGAAATTCAACAACAACATGTATCTCTGAATACAAGCACTTAACATCATTCCTGAGGTGTTTCAGCCAAAACTGAATAACCCACATTCTCATAAGTGAAAGCTAAAAAATTGATCTGCTAGGAGTAGAGAGTATTATAGTGATTAGCAGTACCTGGGAAGAGTTGTGGGAAAGGGAGCATGACTGGAGGATGGCTAGAGTGGAAAAGGGCACAGTTGGATAGGAGGAATACTTCTAAGACTCTTAGAAGAACAATAGGATAATTATGGTAGACACCATTAATTTTTTATTTCAAAATAACTAATAAAAATTTTTAATGTTCCCAAAACAAAACAATGATAAATATTTGAGGTGATGGATATGCAATTGCCCTGATATGATCACATTGTATACATGTATTGAAATATTACTCTACTCCATCAAAATGTAAAATTATTTTATATCAATTAAAATTAATGAAACAACTTTTCAATGTATGATCTGTATCTCATCCCAAGGAAATACAAAAGAGGTCAGACTGAAGAATAACCTATGCATAGACTGAATACCTGTATCTGTGTAAAATGATAAGTAGCAAGCAAATATTTATTAAAATATTAAGAAGCCATATACAAGGACTACTTTACACAGTGGAGTTATCTTGTGAGCATGTTCCTATGTAAAAATATGTTTAGACACATGTAAAATAACCTGAGTTTTCAGGATATGGCACTATAGATTTTTCTGTTCTTGTTACAATCAAACAGTCAATTTAATTGCTTTCCTACCTGGAGCAGCTTTGACTTAAAATGTAATTTCTACACACACTATTTAGTAAAGAATGATACAATATTCTCCATTTCATTTTGTTTTCTTTAAAGTAAAAATGTTAAAGGGTGAGGGGTGTTGCTAAGTTTTATAGTACATATATGCTTAGCATGTACAAGGTTATAGGATCAATTTCTAGAACCTCAAAAATTAAATAAGTGAATAAAATAAAATATACAACCTCAGAAATATGTACAGTTCTTATAAAGTGGAAAAATATGTTGACTTTAGGACTTATGAAGATAAGTTACATTCTGGTGAAATTCTGAAACTGCTTTCCTTAACGTTGCAAAGCATGCTCACCATAAAATCTTGCTTTTTGATATTTTAAGTATGTGGAGAACAACTTGAGTTTTTTGTAGTGAAGTCTTCATAACCACCAAAGTACAGAAAGTAAATATATGCAAAACAGGAAATTGTTACTTGCAACAAGTCTCGCACCTAAAATAAAAAGTCTGCTAAATCTTCCCATTATATCTGGGCCTTGTACCCTATAATTTTCTTAATTTATCAAAGTGTAATTTTTTTTCATTTTTATTTATTAATTAGTAGTTTTTAAGTATAAACAACATATTTAGATATATAGAAATATTTTTATTTGGTAAAATCATCCCTTTTATATTGCATAAAAGAATTATATACATCCATACTATTGTGAGTTGGCCAGGCCCAAAGGACTTGAAGATGTTCTAAATTAAATCAAACCCTGTAAGAAAAAGTCTGAACTATGTATCAAGATCAGAAGCTCCAAAAATGAGACCTTAGGCCAGTTTTGCAGATTCACTCTCCACAAAAATCCCATGTAAGCCTCTTTGTATTATACACCTATTCTGTTCTCTTTCATACCACTATGCAGTTGAACATGTTGTCCACTCAATCATCAACCCCTAACTAACTAGTCATCCTTCAAAAAAAAACTTCAGTGCCAACTCTTGCACAATATCCTCCATCTCTCCTAAAAGGTCACTCTTCTTCTTCTGTCTCTTCAAATCCCTTTGCTCTTGCTTCTGACTCTTCTATGCTATATTTTAATTATTGGTAATTATTGGATTTTAAAGTGTTGTCTCTCCCATTAGACTGTCATTGTATCTTTCTTTCTCTCTTTCTTTCTTTTTTTGTATATGATTCTCTCCATAACGTTTTTTTTTCTGAGCAAATAAATAACAAAAAGCAACCATTAACCATAGGAAAATACAGATAATTATAAAATTCAAAAAGAAAGTGCATTGTCCAGAGTCATCTTCATGAAAGTTGTGATAACTGATTTGAACATGAAGAATGAGTGAATGGTGGATCGAAAATAACAGTAGGAAGAGTGCTATAATTGAGAACAAGAAAGAGAAAAAGCCAAGATCAAGGAGTCTCAGTGTGGTAGTTAAAGAAATGCGCTACAGATCCCAATGACAGAGACCACAATTGGCCAAGGGCCTCAGCTGCTGCCTCTGAAACCCATTGCAGCAATAGAGCTAAGATGGTACAGCCTGAGGTTGGCTCCCTGAAAATGAGTGAACACAGACAAGATATTGACCTATTTCCAGGAAAATGGGACTCCTCTGATGTCCACAATCTCTCTGGCTTGAAGATTATGACATGGCTTTGCCCAACTTAACCTCAAATGCTCCCACACAGTTGCTTTTCCTCTCATGGTTACTGAGAATTAAACCTGTATTGTGGTCTGAAGATTGGCTCCACCTATCTGGCTCCCTCACCCTTCTTTTTTACAAGGCATTTTCTATTATTCTTTTATTTCTAATCTCTTTTTAGCATCTGATTCTTGGAAAACTCAGCAACCACACAGAGAAAAGATGGTGTATGGAATAAATGGTGGTATTTTAAGCTGAAGGAGTTTGTGGGGACTTTATCATTGAGGACAACCAGTCAATTCAATACTTTGCCTCAAGGCAGGATAAATCTTAATTTCTTAACTGTGTAGTTTCAGTGACAAAGATTTCATAACTTCCTTTTGCAAATTGTTTCATAGCTTAATCTATCCCTCACATCTGCCTTAGATCTATACTAAATCCCTTATGATTTAAGGTCATTTCTTCCAGTTCAGTCTTCTATGGTGATAGATTACAGCCAACCATAGAAATGGTTATTTAACTAGGTCAAGTTTCACTAATAACAGGAATTGCCTCTCCAACATCCTGCTCCAGGTTTTTGCAGGGCCACTGGCCACTTTTCTTATTGATATGAAATTATATCTTGTTAAAATAATATAATCATGGAATACCTGTTCTCCATGCACAGAAAAAAAAATATTTCCTATTTGTAAGCAGAAAAACAAAGGTCTGTGTATTTATTTGAGAGAGGTTTTCATGATTTCTATCAGAAAGAAAAAAATGTTCCTAATCTAGTCTTTTAAATACTCTGCCTACTTCTACTGATAGATTAAAAAACCCAAGCTATAATTATTTAGATGAAACATAACATTTTATGCAATTTAAAATAATGGATGCATTTTTTTCTGCCAAAGATTTGAAACAGAGATAGAAAGCACATGCGAAGTTCTGTTATCTTTCCAGATCTTGGCTTGAAAATGATAAAGGCATACATCTGACTACAACAAGCACACTGTCCAGTCCAGATTCTCCAAGTATGAAAATCAACATGTAAAGCTCCAGCAGCAAGACTTACCCATCTGCAAAAGCTTCAAAAAATGGGATGTACTTACCTAAAATAGAAAGAGAGATGACATTAGTGACATTCATTGCAGTTAGACACAGTGACAAACACATTCTAGAAGGCATTTAAAGCATCTGCTCCCCTTACTATTGCCAGACCCAGTTTCAGGGCTTTTGTTTATGACCCACAGGCCAGATGGTAGTGTCTCTCACACTGTCAAAGTTTACTCTGAGCGTGCTTCCTAGGTATTTGCTCAATAAATGGCGAAAAAGATTATAATAATCAACTAACCAAGAACTGTGCTTTAATAACAACAGCAAACAACATCTACTGAGTGCTTTTTTGTTTGTTGAGTCCAGTGCAATACACGATATACGCGTTTTTCTCATTTACCTGTCAGAAAAATGGAGGTTAAGTATGATTATTATCTGCATCGTAAATATGAAGTGAGGCTTAGTGAAGTTGATTAACTTGCCTAAAGTTACACAACTAGAAAGCGCTAGATTTGGATATTACATTGTCCAGTCTCACAGTCATTATGCTACTTTGCTAAAACCCAATGGGAAAGAAAGGTAATACCAGTAGCAATACTTGGTTAAGTAAAAAACTATAAAAATAGAACTGATCACACGTTTAGAACATAGAAGAATGAACAAGCTACTCAATAATATCTGATGAACAAATAAAATAATTAATAATAAACAAATGTTATTTTTATTTAATTAATGTACACTGGTTGCATTCCAACACGGCCAGCATTTGACCAGCAAAGAGGTTCTTTCTTTCTTCCTCTAGATGGCCAGGTATCAGTGCTTTATTATGCTGATTACTGCAGAGGTGACAACTTAGTATTCTTGAGTGAAAGGATGACAGATCAATCTAGAACAAATGTCCAAGGAGCTACAAGAAAAGATGGAGTTGCCAAATCCTCAAATGACATGTTACACAACATAAAAGATGCTTCGATTGTTCAAGAACCAATTAGCAAAAGCTATTTGCTAATTCTGTTTTAGTGGCTCTTTTGTAGAGATTCTGATTAAAAACAAAACATTAAAGAAAGAAGTAGCTGAGGGAATAATAGAAATAAAGGGACTAGGTATTTGAAAGAATATGGTAAGCTGAAAAACAAAATAAAAACCTGGGGCCTCAAGATCATGGACAGATAGCCATCAAGTTATCTCATATTTTAATATTGACAACATATTCAAATACTTACTTTTAAAAATATTCAATACCAAGGCCAAATTGCTCCCTATAAATGCAAGTCTTTACTTGCATAAGCTGGTATTAGAGTAAATTAAACAGTACTTCATCCAAATTTCCAAATGTTCTTTTACCAAAAACTCTGATTTTATTATATTTTATGTATAAATATTCAGACTTGTGTTGTTTTCCTCAGCATTATTTATAGATTTGGGTTATATGGTAGATGTTATTACTAAAGTTAATTTTTTTAAAAAAAAAAGAAAACTGATCAGGTTTTAAGCAGTTTTATTTATTTATTTCGAGGTCAAATTGAATGGATATAAAAAGGAAATCATAAATATTTGCAAATTTTAGTGAAAGGAACTTTCATTCTGGATTCACTATTTATCCTTAGAATAACTGGGCTCAGTGATTCAAAATCATTAATTGAGTTAGTACAAAAAAATGCATTTCATCCCATTTTGATAAATATTCTATAAAAATCCATGGAGCAAAGGTATTAGCATATGAATTAGGCAAGACATGATGGAATATGCTTGTTGAACAGAATGGCCAAAATTTATTTTTCTTTACCCACTACCTTGTGATGATACCAAGGTTCCTGTTAATAGTAGATATGTCAGTGAACAGATAAAGGAAAAGAGCCTAAATAAGATTCAGTTTCAAGAGGACCATTATAGTCTTCAGATTTAGTTATGCCACTTTTTCTCTGAATATTTGGAATCATCCTAAGAGATAAAGGGATATGAAAAGAAGACATCAAAGGCTGATGCCTTAAGAGTTGAAAGATGTAGGGGCAACTCAGAGATAGATGTCATTTGAATTTGTGCTTAGAGGGAAAAAGACTTCAAAGAACAGTCATAATAATTCAGCAGACTAAAGCAGAAATATTTCCAGCACTAAGTCTGTGGCACAATTCTTTATGCCAACCTTATCTTTCATTTCCAAATATTTTGGTCAGACAGCACTTTCTTTTCACAAGACAATAAAAAATAAACCACTATCATCTCACTGCAAGTTTAATTGTTTCATTCACAAACTCCCAATAACTCAGTTTATCTATCTACTGTGAAGTAGGCAGATCAGAGCAATGGGATGCATAGATTCTTTTCTGGCAAGATGGTTAAATCAGTTTGAGATGAGGTCAATATCTGTGCTTTACCCCATGTCTATGCTTGATACAGTGCAGTGAGTTCTTGATCTGAAAGGAATTTTATTTTAATCTTCTTGAGAAGGCAAGACAAGCATACACAAACCAACTATTAAACCATTCGAAACAACGTATAATTAAACGTAAATTACATGGTAGAAACATCAATTGCTTTAGGAATTAAAAGAAATGAAGAAAAGATGTTTCAGAAGTCGTACAGGATTACAGTAATATGTAGTAACTGGATGGGAAGCCATCAGGAAAGCTCTGGACCTCTGAAAGGGAATGTGCAAGCAGGACATGCTCTTCTTGCCAACATGCACAGAGACCAGCATAGAGATTTCTGGATTAGTGAAGGAGCCGTTCAGAACTAAGGCAAAGGCTTGGAGGGAGCAGGAGACTGCAATGATTCTTTTAAGAAGCAAGACCAAAGAGTACTCTGCATGCATCCACATTATCATTTATTTCTGCAAATCACAGACTGTGACTGTAACAAGTCACATACACAGCAGTCTGCTTTTAAAGAACATTTATGAAACATTACTATTAATAAAGTTTGCTCACAAACTTTCATAATTCTTTCAATAACTAACCCCAGAGAGTCAGCTCTTGCCAAGGATGCACTCTGAGATGCTCCTAATCACATTATTTTAAATTAAAGTGAAAGCCCCCAGTATGCCTAACTGAATTCCATTGATTTATATATGTAATCCACCGATAGCCATGTGGAAATATCCAATGTCTCTGGATCACCTTTTCCTTCAAACTTCAATGAACATCACATATTTATTGCAGAACCCAAGAACACATGTTCCAATTCTGTTTCCGTATTTTTTAAAAGAGGAGGGCCAACTCAAAGATCATTATCCTATCCACCCAACTCTCACTCATGGGCTCCTTTTCTATTCTTAGATCCTCATTGTACATTAGAGTTGCTGCCTCACGGCAGGAGAAACTGCATCTACTGCTAGCTATGTGACCAAATGTTGTCACTGTTGTTTAGCACACAGTTACTTGGTAGGTAGGCAACATGTTGATGGAATGACTAAATGGTTCCATTAGTTATCTTATAGATTAATTACTCAAGCCAATGGTCAATCCACTATTGTTTATGCCATAGTGACTCTCTGCATGATATGTATTGGATGTCAAAGTCTTTTCAGATGAATCACATAGAATCAGGACATGTTCAAAAATGATGGTATGTATTTGATTCTATTCTTGTTAAAGTGATTTAAAATCATATTTTGATTAATTTCTCAGCCATTTAAACTCAAAGTATGAAAGCTTTATTTTAGAAACCATGATGTGCTAACACTCTTAGGTATTGTATTTTTTAAAATGAAGAAATCAAGGATGATTTATGTGTACATAGAAAAGAAGGGCAGCAACTTAAAAAAAAAGCCAACCTTACATTTTTCCTATACATTTGACAGTTTACATGCATGGTACATTTGATCCTCCCAACAATCCTGGGAAGTAGGTACATCTGGGAAATGAAAGGTTTAAATTAAACCATCAGAGTTCACATAGCCAAGAGTGCTAGAGCCAGTATTCAACACAGACCATTTGTCCAGAATCTTCATATATAACTGTTAATCCCTAATTCACTTAATAAACTCATTTAATGATTATCCATCAAGTGAGTAATCCTGCGTTCATTCTAGGAATAGTCATTCTAGGAATAGTCATTGAGCAACATATCATGGCCCACATGGAGCTCACATTCTAGGAGAAGGACCAGCAATAAGCAATAATAGCTATATTACATAGTAGGAAAAAAAAAAAAAAAAGGTTGAGTGCTGTGGAGTAAACCAAATGAGGAAGCAGAAGGTGAGAGAGTTGACAGTGGAGAGGAATGCATTGCAATAGTAGATAAGGTATTCAGTGTAGGCCTCGTTAGAAAAGTATACCTGAGCAATGATTCGAGTGATACTTGAACACATTTTAAAAAAATATTTTTAGTTGTGGAAGGGGACAATACCTTTATTTTATTTATTTATTTTTATGTGGTGCTGAAGATAGAATCCAGTGCCTCATGTGTACTAGGCAAGTGCTCTACCACTGAGCTACAACCCAGCCCCACATTTTTTTTAATGAGAAACCAGTAAAATTGAATATACAATAGAGGAGAATAATAGAAAAAAATACTAAAGCTCTTGGTTTTTATGTTTTTAAAGGCTTTTATCTCAATGTCTTATACTTTAGCTAACCTTGCAAATGTTTTATTTCTTCTATTATTTTGCAAGTTCCTTAGCTGGGATAATTGGATGCCACACATCTGTGATTGTGTGTGTGTCTGTGTATGTATGTGTTTGGTACAGGGGATAAAACCCAAGGTGCTTTACTCCTGAACCACATCTTTAGAAATATGTCAGAAAGCACTCATCCCAGTGGAAGAAGCTTCTAATTTTTCCTGAAGGAATCTTAGAGGAACTGGCCTTTGCTCTGGAGATGGGAGCAGAGCAGCATTATGCTAGACAAAGGGAGGAAAGAGAAAGAAAGTCCGCCATGTTTTCCACACAGCAGGTGGCTGGTTGGCTGAAGTGTATCTGAGTGTGCGTTGGAGGAGAGGAAAATGGCCTAGTATTCCTTTAGGCAGACATGGCTGTCATCTTTGCATTGACATTTTATATTAGATGGATATTTGAAAATTTGACTATGCCATGTTCTGCTCTCTGGCATGGGCTCTATAAAACTATAAGCATCATGAATACACAAGCAGAAGGAAAGAAATGGGAAGCACCACATATATTCCTACTCACATCCTATGGCAATGAACTCTACCTTTAGCAGACCAGTCGTTGTTTAAGAACACTAACACTACAACCCTAAACTAACCCTAAAAACTAAATGTAAAAAGAACTTCAGCCCCTACATGTGGTGCTTAGGGGTATCCTGGATTTACTTGCTTCATATTTATTTATATTTTGGGGGTTGAAGGATATCAAGAACATTAAGAAATGAGGTTAGCTTTATGGACCCAAAGAAATCTACCTAGATTAAACCATAATGACACATGCCACTCTTATCATAGGAATGGCAGCAACAAGTCAACAGTCTTCTCTGAAAGACCTACATCAACAAGCATTTGATTCAGAGGACCTCCTTCATTAGCATAGACCATCACTAGTAAGCACGGATTTATATAAGGCTGAACAACCTGATTTATCTGTCTCTGAAAACTGCAAAACCACCTTAGCAGTTGCCTCATTTCCTTGAAAGTAGTGGTTTCACTTGGTATATCAGTGTGAGAAGCCTCAAAGTGGGCAATCCACCATGCTGGATACACGGTGTACTTTCCCTCTTCATTACTGTACCTTCCATCAGCTCAAGCAGAAGAGAATAGCTTTCACTGTCAATGGCTTTGACCATTTGGGATCTCAAAGCAGAATTTCTTAATCCTTTTATTATTACTCTTTCTCAACTTATCAATAGCTGGGAAAATATAAGTTTATAAATCTAGAAAAATATTATATTTTCTTAGAACATACAGAAGGAGGTATAGTCTATAATCAAAAAGAAATTTTAAAGGGAGAAGGGAGAAATAAGAATCAGAAATATATTTATTTATCAACCCAGTGTGGCAGTAAACTCTAGTTTTATAGCTGATAGTTACCAGCACAGTATTTCAAAAATTAATACACACACACACACACACACATGCACACACATACACACATATTTAAAAGGCTAACTCTTCTAGTGTCACCTTCCAAGTTTTTATTTAAAAAGCACCAATAGAATCTTCCTGGATCCCTAATCCATTTTAAGAGTTTAACACTAACTATTTTTTTTTTTATCTGTGGAGTTTCTGGGCTATTAGAAAGGTGGTATATAGTAGAAATTTTAAATGCAGACTTTAGCCTCAGAATGCCTGGTTCCAACACAGGTAAATCCAAAGGACCAAGAGCAATATCTCCATGATGTTGACAGTGGCGGTAGTAGTGACTGCAATGACCTAAACAAAACCAAGGGAGAAGGGAAGGGTGGTTTGGTGATCCAAGTAAGGAGAACCTTGCCTATGGACACCGGCTTCTGCAACTCTCCTGATAGGATCAGGTATATTTTATACCTCTACTCTTTTCAGGTTGCATCAAAGAGCAATTTTTCCCCCCAAAATCTTTCGCAGGCTAGATAGATGCCAATTAAAGGTCAGCGTATCTCTCATTTGAATCACCCTCTACTAGTTCGATCCAATTCAGACAGACTACCTCCTGAGAGAATCTTAATAGCTTTTTCTGCACAGGAACTATAGAGTATTGATCAGACAGCCTCAGGCAGGATCCCTTGAGCTTGTGTAGGTAAATTTAATCCAATATTGGGCTGAAATTCCAATTGCTCTCTGCAGGGATCCCTGGTCACAAATTTCAATACCCCGCTAGAAGAAGTTGCATAAATATTACCAAACTCTATCCAGTTGCCAACTGGGAATATCTAGAAAACTAATAAAAGGGAGAACAAAACATTCAGAACTTCAAGGCTGAATGCTTACAATCTCTATGAGTTCTGATTTAAAGTAAAATCACCAAATAAATGCCAGTGCAACTAATATAACTTTTCAGTAGTTGGCTAACTATAAAAATATTTTGTGATATTATATCACTTTACCAATATCCCAAATTTGGGCAATAATATATTTGGTATTTTAATTTTCTTTCTATAAACCATGTCACTAAGGTTTAACAAAAACCAATTTATTCATTTTTTAACCAATTAAAATGATATAGGAATACAACTTTGCAGAGATGAAATAGAAAGATATTTCTTCATGAAGATATACAATAAATCAACAAATACATGAAAAATTTTTCAACATCTCTAGCACTTAGAGGAATGCAAATCAAAACAGAATATTTAATCTCATTCCAGTCAGAATGGCAATAATCAAGAATACTAGCAACAATAAATGTTGGCAAGAATGTGGGGGAAAAGATACATTCATACATTGCTAGTGGAACTGAAAATTGGTGTAACCACTCTGGAAAGCAGTATTGAGATTTCTTAGAAAACTTGGAATGGAACCGCCATTTGACTCAGTGGTCCCACTACTTGGTCTATACCCAAAGGACTTAAAATCAGCATGCTCCAGTGCCACAGCCACATCAATGTTTATAGCAGGTCAATTCACAATACTAAACTGTGGAACCAACCTAGATGCCCTTCAAAGAAAGAAACTGCATATACACAATGTAATATTACTCACCCTTAAAGAATGAATTATGGCATTTGCAGGAAAATGGATGGAGTTAGAGAATATCATGCTAAGCAAAATAAGTGAAACCCAGAAATGCAAAGGCCAAATGTTTTCTCTGATATGTGGATGTTGATCCATAATGTGGTAGGGGAGGGGCAAAGGAAAAAAGAAGGAACTTTGGATTGGGCAGAGGGGGAGAGGGGGGAGATACAGGGGCAGGGAGGATGGTGGAATGAGATGGTAATTATTACCCTATGTACATGTATGATGGCATGAATGGGGTGAATCTGCATCATGTACAACCAGAGAAATGAAAAGTTGTGATCCATTCATATACAATGAAGCAAAATGCATCTGCTGTCTTGCATGACTAATTGGAACAAATTAAAAAATAATAAAGTTGTTTAAAAAAGTAAGATACTTCTTCATGACTCACATTTATTGCAAACCAAAATGCTATAGGAAGAAAAAAACATACAAGTTGATGTCACAGTTATTTTTATGTTTAAAATACCCAGTAAATAAAAAAAGGAAAACAAATATGTAGGAATATAAATGTATTAGTGTTTAGAGTTATTTATATCTAATAATTCAATAATAATGATTTGTACTTAATTAATCTATATTGCTAGATTTCCCCCACCACATTTGACAGAATGTCAATCCTTACTATCTTTAAAACCCATTCTACCTGCCTCCAAATATCACCTGCTTGGGTCTTACTTATCAGTCACTGGTAACTTCCCATATTGTCACTGACCACATAATGATCACTTCTTCATACATCCCATGGAATTCCCTGCCTCCGTGAGAGAGACACAGAGAAGTGGAGGCAGAAAGTGGCATGAGACATGAGGTGTGTTCCTGGCATGGAGGTCATGGCAAATGTTAATGGATTCTCTAAGGACAGGAGTCCTAATCACTCGAGATAGGATGTCAGAGAATGATGTGGAAGGTAGGGGAAAGGTGCATTGATATCGCAACAACAACTGCCTCTGGCAGTGATTTTTTATTTGTTTGCTTTGATAACTACCACTCTTCCTTTAAAAAATATTGTGATGGGATCCAAGAATTCAAAGGGCATCATGCAGGTACCTGATTTAAAAGTGAGCTTCTTAGCATCTGGTATGAAAAGGGAACACAACACAATACAATTTGGAATTATTCAGAATAATTAATCAGGTAGAAATATCCTGATATCATTAGGAAAACATTCTGAAATAGTTTACCATAATGTTTGCAAATATGGTATAGTATTAAGAGCAAGAAAATATTTTGGAAAAACACTTGAGAATAATCATCTACAAGTCTCCTGCACTTGACCATGAATGTGTATGGGTACATTATCTCATGTAAACCACAGAAACTGCCTATTTCACATCAAGTTTTCTATTAATCATTGTACATCTCACTTCAGCTTTGATACACAGCCATCAATGAAAGAAACATGTCTTATTTTTAAATAATTTTTATTGTCCATATCCTTGATGATTTTCAGACAATAATTAACACATGATTAGTTTTTCCCTCTGTAGAGGAAGTAACTTACACTTCAAATAACCCTTACCAAAATAACAGATGATACATATAAACTTTCACAGCATTAGTGAGAAAGGAGAGTCATCATGAGGCTTGTACTTGGAGAAGGAATTTTCCCTTTGCAACTGAAGGGGGATTTGGCGGTGTTTCCTTGTCCCCAGCAGTTAGTCAACAGCCGACTTCTCAATGAAATGTTTCCACTTTGCACCCTTTGGGTTCAGTTGTTCAACCGGTTACAGTTAGTTAGATTAGTAACTGGTTGAACAACTGTAACCAAAGAGTACAGATTGAGGTTTTGGTTGTACTAGAGGGAGGTTTGCTAGTGGTGCTCAGCAGAGTTCTCAGTCCTCTTCAATGTTAGGATGAATGACTTGGAGCAAGATACATACATTCAAGAGAAATGCATTAAACATCAATTCACTATTCAGTAATTGCCTGTTAATATGGTGGGAACTGAGTGAACCAACAGAAAACATTAGTTATATGTCCCTAATAACAAATCAGGAGAAAGAGAGAGTGTCAAAGAGGGAGAAAAAGGGTAAGGGGGAGAAGAAGGAGGAGGCGAGAGAAAGAGACAAGTTACATTAGACAACAGGAAGTTTAATACATGGCCTATGGCTTGAAAAATCTAAATGAAAAAAAATATTTTAAGGAATATGAGGAAGGTATCTTTCATAATTTACAAATTTTCCATCAGAATGGATCTTCAATCATTTTCAACACTATGGAACATAGATCTTGGATTTTACTTTCAGTTAATCAAACACACAATATTTTGTAGATGACATAGTGTCAAGTCTTATTTAACAACACAAAAAAGAAAATTCAAAAGTCCTATTTCATCCAACTCTCATCTCACAAAGGCTTAGGGTTGATTTGGATTCTTTGGGAAACTCATTCAATCTGGGGTGCCATTTTCCTGTAATAATTATTTCATTTTCCTAAACACCTAATAATTCTGCAATGGACAGATTTATGCATCAGGATATATACCTTGCTTATTTTATCATCTGAATTCTGAAGATTCTCCTTCAATTATGCAACAGTGACTGATAATTTGAAAAGTTGCTGGCACAGTACTTGGAAATGAAAAAAAAAATGTAAAGAAAACAGTTATTCTCAGGGAACCCACTTATTCCTTGGATTGCTTTGCTATACTCATAAATACAATGATATTATCTGGTGGGTGTTTTTTTTTTTCTATTCAAAACCCTGATTTTTTCTCCACTTTTCATACAGGTAAGCAATGAACATTTATAAGTCTGTGTCTATGAATTGTATCCAGGAGGGTCTAATTCTGAGCTTACATGATGTCCCACCTTTTAAACTAAGTGACAATGTAGACAAAAAAGGATCACAATCCAATTTACATACAAGATGGAAAAATGGGAACAAGATACTTCAAAATATTTTCTTTGAAATATGTGTCTCTCCATCAGATTTATTTTGGTTTTCTGAAACTCTGTAGAACAAAATACTCCAACTGCTGATATTAGTCAAAGTTGTTTAAAACCAGGCTTCCCTTATTTACAAAAAGCAGTTTTTATAAGACAACCATCACGAATAAACACAAAAAGAAACGAAAACTTTTCCATTTCTAGCAATTCACCAGAGTAAACTAGCTATATATTGAACACAGCTGTTTCTGAGAAGGATTTTGCTTTTTGGAGAATTTAATATTGACTGTGCTCTTGTGGCATGAATATAGTCAATGAAAGATTGTTCTGGGCTTGATAAGAAGAGAGGCCAGGAATAATTTGCTCCCACAGGTCTTTCCCTTCTTTAATAACCAAACTGCTGTCTAGAGCCTCCTGAGTAAGAGTCTGTCGTTTGTCATGTCAATTACAAACAAACGAAACGTTCTAGGACTTCTCTTGCCACTTTCCTCAACCTGGGAAAGACACAAACCTAGCAGGCAAGCAGCTCTAAAGATAAAATGGAAAGTAAGAAGGAAATCCTCACATATAAACACAGAAAGAGCCTCTCACTCCCCATGCTTCTCACTTTCCACCAACCATTAAAGGCTCTTTCTCTGCAAATTGAATTCTTTAAAAAGAGAAACTAGGACATTTTTGTCCAGGATATAGTGTGTCTGTGTATATATATTTGCACAATATAATGATACTAATAATAAAATTAGATTATTTTAGCAACTCACTTAATAATTTAATGAGACTTTTCTGGCTAATTTGCTGAAGAACCCACTTGGGTTGCTAACATTAATAGTTATCAGGTACTTGACACTGGGAGAGGAATTGTCTACAGAGCTCTACGCGAATTATAGTGTTTTTTCTTTTCCAATAGCAATCCAGTAATCACTTTTTAGACTCCTGCTTGTCCTATACAAAATGAGGGATAGTGGCACAATGTTAAAAGGAAGCACTCTGGGTTAGATTGTCTACATTTGAATTCTAGCTGTGAGGAGTTGGGGAAATTACAAAATGAAGATAATACTATTACCAATTTCATAATATAATTCTAGAAAATAAGCAGACATTTGATTATTTGGTCCATTTCTAGATCTGTAGTTTAACCTCTAGTACTTTTCCAGGGTTATTTCATATTTTCAAAACTTCAGAAAAGAAGTATGGATTTCCACATCCCCAAAGATAACAGTGCCTTAAAAGCCAGCCAGTTGGATGGTCAAGCCCCATTTACTTGATCACGAATGAATACCGCTTTCCGACCAAACATATTCTTTCACTAGCGCTCATTTATGTTCTTTTCGCTGCAGCTTCCCTCAGAGGCAGAAAGGGTGGCCAGCAAGCATTTCAGTGTCACAAGTCCCCAATGCTGGGGTCAATGAAGAGCTTTTTTTTTTTTTTTTTTTTTTGCAGTTAGCACAAGGTTAAACTGGCATAGACCTACCTTCATAAGCAACACTGGGAATCTGAATAATTAAATGCTAGGGTATCAAAAACAATATGATTAAACCAAAGGGCTGGAATAGCGGAAGCCTGACAGTCTATGCTCAAGTTATAAGGCTCTCCAGAATAAGAACTAGAATATAATCCTCTAGGCAAAAATGAAAACACAGGTATAACTGATTCAGGTTTTTCTCTCAATGTGGCTTAGAGGTTCCAGGGATTTGACTATGTTGCTTACATTGTTAGAAAGAAATAAATTCTACAATCTGCCATTTGTCAATAGGGTGTGATTCAGGTTTATAGAGATACTTCCAATACAGTAGGAAGGGCATAAAATTGACAGGAAACACAAGTCCCTTTTCTGGTTCTCATTCCTTAAACATACTTTCATATATTTGATTAAATAATTTTTTAAAATATAAATTTGATATCTTAAAAGTATCTAAACCTAAGTAAAAGCACAATTGTAATAGTGATATTCCATTGTTGTTTTTATGAACAACAACAAAAAATTGTATTCATCATAATGAGAAACTTCAAATGAAACCAGCAATATAACCATAACATCCAGGAAGATTTTCCAACAGAATATCATTGAAAAAAATCATAGGAATATAATGCAAGAAGTAGCATCTCTGCTTTGTTAGAGAATTTCTTTTACAATTCTTGACAACATAGTTTTTGTTTTGAATAGTAACATCATAACTTTTAAACCTGTACACCTCCTTAGCTACACATATTAGAATGAGGTATGACTCACTAGAAATTATTATATAAATATCTTCAGAAAAAAACAGACTGGCTCATGTTCAAAGAATGAAAATGGTAAAATAATGAAAAGACTTTGTACCTCTTTGTGAATTAATTCTTTAATTCAACAAACATAGGTTTGTACAAGCACGGAAGGGAATCGAAGAGAAGATATGACCCTTGCCTTGAAAAAGCTCCCAATCTGAGCAAAATCACCCATAAGATGGCAGCTTCCAGATGTTGGTCTGTTACTAGACTGGCTCCCAGGTCAAATCAAGCCTGTAGCCAATTGTTGAAAGAAGATTTTATGGAAACCCTACCCACTGATTAATTCACATATTATCTGTGGTTGCTTTTGGGCTATGATGGCAGATTTGAGTACTTGGGGCAGAATCATTATTCCTCCTAAAATATTTACAAATTTGGCTCATTGCAGAAGAAATTGGTCCCATAATCTCACAAGTAACTTAACAGCTTAAAAAATGGAAATTTACATGATTACTATCACATAGTCTGATGCTCTGGTAAAAAACACAGACATTTATCTGATATGGATTTTTATATAAATTATGATATATTCATACAACAAGATACTCTTGAAGAATGAAGCTGCTTTTGTAGATAGATACAAAAAGGTATCCAGGAGAATATATATGTGAAATCAAAACAAGACACATACATGGTTCTTATTTATACAAAAAAAAAAAAAGTTGTCTACACACACATTTTTACATTCCTTGAGTATTTTTAGAAAAGTACATAAAATTAATAATCTTCCTCCTACAAAGGGAATTACTAGATTTTTTTACTAGAAATTTACACCATTTTGTTAAATAGCCTAAAATATATCTAACAGTAATTCCACATAGTGTAGTGTGTGTGCAAACATGTGTGCTCATGCAAATGTGTGATAAGGATGCAGAGTTTTATTCTCTATTATAGGCGCCATCTTTGATATGAAAAATACCTTAATATAAAGCCCACATTCTAAATATAACTACTTAACTAGAATATCTAGGACTGCTAAAATGTGTTGCACTAAGAAAAATTAATTTGCATAATGAATATTAAAATAATTTTAATAGATGAATAGAAGATGTTTGAGTAAAGTTTATTAATTCAAAAATTGTACTTTTATGACTGATGAACAGGAATGTAGAAATATAAATGTGTCTTAAACCTGAGTTACCATGAATTCTTGTGTCCTCTCAATGTAAGTGGAATCTGTCACCAAATTCTGCTGCTAATTCTCCTTTAAGAACACTGCACCATTGGCCTGAAGACATTTATGGTATTCCACAGTGGATAAGGAGCTGGGTGGGAGTCTAGGGAACTTTTGATAATAGGCTGGATGATGGTCTGTGCCTCCGTAATAATAAAAGCCAACAGGTTGCCAGAATATAGTCCAAAATGCGCTTATCTTATTACATTACACATGATGGTTTGGCTGTAGGAGAGTAGACTCTTGTATTTTACCTCTTCTAATTAGTGTTGGCTATGATATTCACTGGAAAGAATTTGATAACTATGAAGGGTCAAGTTGCCTATGTCAGTTCACAATGACTAATTTTAAAATAAATGGCTAATCTTGATAAAAGAGTATTGCCTAAGCCTCAATTAATGAATGCTCCACTAATTTGCACTGAGGATATGAAAGTCACACTGGGTAAAGTCAAAAGCTTTGACTCAAAAGTCTGCATTTTTCATCTAGTGCATTACAAAAATCAAGGATATACTGTCACTACACCCAAATGTATTTTAAGCAACACTAATGCTAAGTCTTATCTAGTGTTGAGAAGCTGTGAATCTGATGGTAGAATCATAACATTTTAGATGTAAAAGGTGCTTTAAAGAGTATCTATTTCATCTGCCCTCCCTTTGCATCATTTTATATAGGAGAAAATGGAGTTCTCATGAACATAAAGGAACTTGTCTACATTGACCTGGCTAGAGACATTAATGCCCAAGCTTTCCTCCTGCAGGCTCAGAAATAGAAACTCATATTGGGGAAGTGAGGAAAAGTGTTTAATACTTTCAGCTAAGCACAAAATTCCTGAGAACTCCTCTATAAACACAAAATCTAAACTGCTCAGAAGAATGGCACCTCCTTCGCCATAACACATTCTCTGAAGTTACTTCACAGCTCAAAACCTAACTAATACTGACTCCTGGGAGGTTTTACTAAAATAGAATTTTCTGGAAAGCAAACAAACCTTCCAAGGCAGAATACGGGATTTGAAAGAGGAAGAGGACTCTAAGAGGCCAAGAGCTTGCAGCTGAGAAATTTTTGGATAGCAAGAAACACAGCAGGGAGTAGCAAAAAAAAATGAAAGCTACAGATGAAGCTGCTCTTCAGGCACAAACTCAGTTTCTGATGAATCTTGTTGAAAAATCTGGGAGCAGCTGAACAGAAACTTAATCCAGAGGCAGCCTTGGGGCTGGAGTGCTCGAGGCTCTTCATCCAGTGTAAATAGGGCCACTTCCTCTTATCTTTACACTGCAAGAGGCGGAGGATGCAGGAGAGCGGAATACTTGAAGGCTCTTATGATAGGAGAATCCATCACCAGGTGCAGTGCAGAAGAGAGCAAGGTTAACTTCGATGTTAACACCGTTTTCATAAAGAAAGGAAGTTACAGCCATAAAAATACAAATTCTAAGCCTCTATTACTATATACAAAGTTCTGCAGAGGAGGCCACCTAAGGGAATTATGGGGAAAGAGGCTCCAATCATTGTAGCAGGTTTACTGATTGCCTTCAGTGGGAGGGCACCTTGTTGTTTGGAGCTCTGTGATTGTTAGGGAAGGAGAAGTCCTTTGTCTCCTTAGAACTTCTGATTCTGGATGAGACAGGATAAATACACACATATGCATATGTCACCAGGATATAAACAATTACACAAGGAAGCAGAGCTTTGCTGGCTCAGGGCCCAGGGAAGGGGGAAACGTTCAACTCAGGCCCTGAGTCTAAAATGAGGCATGAATGGCTTGACGGAAAGGTCAAATCATCAGCTCAGTTTCATACATGGGACCCAGTTTATCTGCAAAATGCTTTCTGCACTTCTACTAAGTGTGGGAGGCAGATCAGTTAAAAATCCTTCCTTTCAGATATGGTAGCAACTGAGTATGTAGCTCAGTGGCAGAAGAGCCCACTTAACAGGTGTAAGCCACTGGGTGTGACCCCCAAGTCTGCTAAATAAATAATAAAATAAAATATGATAGAAGGGCCAACCAAAGCTTCTGAAGCCTACATATATGTAGGGAATTCAATCCTTATTCAAAATAAAATGTTGAGATTCGTGTAAATGACAGAAGTCAGTATTCTGCACAGTAATAATTAAATAAGAATGTCCATCCTAATCCCTCAAAGCTTCATTTGCTAAAATAATTATACCTCTTCTATAACAGAGAAAAGAAAAACCTAACCTAAAGTAACAAAAGATATTTAGCTTAATGTCAACATTAAAAATGAATAAATAAGACCCAATCTCATATTATATGTCATAGCTATAAGAAATGGTAATGTAAATTTAATGTCACACTCAATTAACCTTTGGGAGGAAAAATATTTCATCTCTTTAGTTCTAATGCTGTTTCCTCATCCATAAAAGCAAAATATCTCATCCATAATAATTCTGACTATTTTGATATTTGGAAGTCATGTACCCTATTTTGAATCCTATCACAAAGTAATGGGTTAACCATTAGTTACCACCTGTGGAGCACTGAGTACATGAGGCCTGTGGTGGAAATGTTACAACCTTTTTAAATTGATACTAATAATAGACTAATAATGTACCACAACTCTATGTACATTTCACAGGGAAAAAGAGACTTGAAAAACTTGAAGTAATTTGCCCTTTGCTCACAGCAGAGACACCAATCAGAGTATGGTAACCAATTTACATCACCTCTCAAGAGAGTTCCTGAGTGTCTTCTCAAATAGGAATTACTGACAAAAAGTTACATGCTCAGGCAGTGAGTATGGAATGTGTCTCACACTGAGTATTTGCTATTAGCAATGTCTGAGCAATCTTTATATGTCTTAAGGGAATTCTTATAACCACATTTGGAAAGTTTTCTTCATTCTGATGCATCATACTCCCAGGAAATTTTTGTGGATAAGAAATATTTATTTTTCCCAAGAATTCTCATAATTACCCTTAGTTATCAACCCATAAATCTTTTTTTTTTACCCTGCAGCTTTTATCCTCCATTAAAAATAAAGTAACTAATATGCCCATTCACATATTTAGCCAGGCTGTAAATCACACTCTCTGTTGCATAATCTTTCAGTTCTTTCATCATAGTTTCTTCTGCTCTCCCCACTCCCTTCAAATTGTTTGCATATTTTATTTGCCTCTAGGATTGAGTTCCTGTGGTTGAGGCTCTGCAAAAAGCTGGTTGGGACTGGCTCTCAGAATAGAGTGGGAATCATTTGCCTGAACTACATTTCCAACTTTTATCTAACAGGAGCCTTGCTCTTAACACCTTCATCATTGTGGGTTCTGAGTTCCTGCAGGGATTTTTGAGAGATTATTATTAATACATGATACATCTTTCTTCTTTGGAATTTTACAAATATATTCCTTCTTGTTGGTATCTAAACCCAGAAAAATGGTTGAGGGAAATGCTTATAAACCTTTTGTAATGTTTAGGTTTTATTTGTTGGCAATTCTCATTTTAAAATCTTCTTCAGTAAGAAAGGGGAAACAGCCAAATGACGTTTGTGGTCCTTTGTGGATTTTACTTATCCCTGTGCTATTTCATTAGCTCTCATATTTGACTGCAATTACCTTTGCCAATTACATTATCAAAATCAAGTACATTTCCTTCAGGTCTTTTCAAAGTTTTCCCCAGTGTCTACAAATTTGACTTCTGATACTTGAGCCTCATTTGACAACATTCAGATAGTATAAAAACTGATAATTTGTCTACTACTTTTAAGATATAAATTGATATCAGACAGCTACAATAATATTAAATTAAGTCATCTTGGAACAAACCATGAGTAAAGAAAAGCAATTCCTCATTATTCCCAGCTCCATCTCTCTCCATTATATTCATTCCCTTTCTATAGTACTAAAATCTTTTTCTGCCCTTATGTTCTACATGATCTCACTCTATATTTAGACATACCAGAGACTATATTAATGTAAACATAGAAGTAACTTTTCTGTTGTTGAATAAATTTGTTTCTATGAAAATTCAAAATTTGTTATTTCTCATTAAAACCCCAACATTGTTGCCCTGGATTTATGACCCTACTGAAGTCATCCTGCATAAAAGGTACTCACACACATTCTGTCCAATGACATTTAAGTTATTTTTAAAAATAGATAGAGCATTATGATATATATGTTTTATGGTTATTAATGAAGCAAGTTTAATTCTCAAAGTATGGTATATAAAATTAATTTCATAATTATTGAAACTAGAAGGCAGAGGTTCTGAGAAAGTTTCTAGGATTTTTACTCCAGGTATACTAAAATTGGTGGACACTTTTCATAGACATGGTATACATAATCTGTATTAAGTTATTTATAAAGAGTCAAAATTAGAATTTTAAGTGAATTTTTGAGTGAATAATTCAATATTCATATTTTACTATAACACTGTGGGATATTTGGTGGTTAAAGTTACTTATCACCTATGAATTTAAATTTCAACTGGTTCACCATGGACATGGTTATTCTCTGGTTAGTACTTCTGTGACACAAGCATCTGCTTTAAGAATTTTTATAGTCTTAAAAAAGTCACATAACATTGTTTAAATTGAATATAATAATTCACAAGAAAAAAGAACAAATGATTAATGAACATTTGAAAAGATAGAAAACTTTGCCAACAATCAGGAGGTCAGTAATTAAAATAATGACACATACATATATCTAACACATAAGCAAACATTTTTAAATCCAGTAAAATCAAATGTTGCAACAATGTGATAAACAGTCAACTCTCATACTCAGATTGACAGAGAGTAAACTGGGGTAGCCATTTTGGAAAGCAAGTGAGGATTATATAGGGAAGGTGATAATCATATTTACTTTAATACCCAGCAAATCCTCTTCTAATCAAGTACCTCAAAGAAACTCCCCCAATGTGCACCAGCAAACATGACAAGGGTACATGCATTTACTCATTTCACAAATATTTATTGAGTGAACAATGCTGTTTTCTTAGGATATGTCTGGGACTGAAACAGAAATTCTCCCTAATTTGATTTGCATATTCCATATACTGTTTGTGGTACCAAAACATTTAATATCATCTAAATAACCATCCTAAAGCAACCGATAAAGTAGCATGAAATCATAATGGAACCAAAAACAAAAAAAGAAAGACAAAGAAAAATACCCTCTATTGAAAGAAAAAGGCCAGCTCCACTACCTTTACATGATATGTGATTTACAGGAAATCTAGAACCGTGTAAAATATTATGTAATATTTTAGATATGTGATTTTGTGTGTGTGTATAAAATCAACATAACAATGAATAGGGAGTAGATAGCCTATTTGTATGATAGTAATTGACTGCATTTGAGAAGTGGGATTCAAATGCTGAATAAAGAAAATTTCAATTTTATCTATGACTTTAAAAATATAAGTATCATAATAAAAATTTAATTCTAATTGGTCTGCCTGTATGATTATTAATCTCTGAATTTTTAATATTTTTAAAAACTGTCTATTATATCCACAAAAATAATTTTTCCCTTTTGATAACGTCTAAAAGAGAAATTTGTAAAAATGATGGTTCTACCAATAACATGACCTAATTAGTTTATCAGAGGGTGACTAGTAGCCTACAGGATAAACAGAGCATAATGAAAGAAGATAAATCTATAACACTAAACAATTAACACAATCAGGTCAACTCAATAGGCATTATTAATATCTACTAGCATTTCCTTTGCTTTTTGTTTTTAATACTGCACTTCTGAAACAAGTCACAGGATTAGAGGAGCTGCTGTGAACACGCAGTGGTAAAGACCCATTGGGTGTTTGCCAATCTCCCTGCTTCATCTACCATTCAACACCCATGGAAATGAAAGGACAGGTTAAAGTCTCAGCTTAGCCCTGCCTGTAAATTTACTGAATTAACCTATTCAACCACAAAGAGATGTTCTGTTTATCATGGCTATACAGTTACATGCCCAGATATTAATGAACTCCTATGGAAAACCTATACAGACTACACTTACTAGCCTCTGAGAACTTGGAAAAAGAGCTTAAACTTTCTGTGCCTCAGCTTCCTCATTAGTAAATTGCAAATATTATTAATAATAGTTCCCTAAAATGTTTCTGTTATTTGCTATATAGAGCACTTATGCTGCACTTTCTGTGTGTCATCCATTGACACAAACTTTGTGCCATTTTTTAAATAAGTAAACTGATCTAAAAGCCATTTTCATAGTGTTTAGATTAATGTACTATATTAAGGTATTTATATTTGTCCCAAATGTATTTTAGTAATTTCAAAATAATATGATTTAAGATTTTTAAAAATTCTATCACAATTCATTCTGAGTATTGTGGAGCACATCAGAATCGACTTATACCTCCATTTTTATGTAATCTTAGAGTAGATCTAATGAGTAATTACTTAAAATAAAAATATTTCTGTATTCAATATATCATTAAAATACAGGAAAAATATTTAATTTAAAATTATCAATTAATTACATTTCATCTAAAATACAAAACACTAATAAACATCATGAAGTTATTTATTCAAACACAATGCAACTCAAACCAGAAGCTACATGAAATCCCTACCAGCTCGACCCTCATTCTGTGCTTGCTTTTGCATTAGTGTTCTGAAAGACTCATGGAAGCAATATATTACTAGTAGAAATTTCCAAAGATTTAGCATGGGAAAAGAGTGATGAAGAGCCTTCTTTCTTTGGGATAAAACTCTTTGATTTTGGTTTCCATTAACCTCATTGCTAAGCATGCTAATGTGTGTCACTGACAGGGAATGAGAGGAAAATGCTCTCAGGCCTCCCTTCTCTGCCAGTGGGTCACAATAATTGATCCCAGGAAAGTTTCTCATTTTGCTGCCTTTCCCACATCAAGCCTTCACCTCCTTCAAGATCATCATAGACATCTCAAATAAGCATGGCCTTCATCTGCAAGAACTTGCCCACATTCCTGTAGAGAATATTCATTAATTCTTATTCTCAGAGATGCTAGCATTTCCCCTGCTTCAGGGATCTATAATTCCAATGAAGAGCTGAACCACTGAAGGATTCATGTAAATTAGCATCTCATATTATGACTCACTATCACCCTATCATTATTTCTTATAAATACCATGCTTATAACGAATTTAAGAATTGTATTCCACATGCAAGATAAAGGCAGCCATGATTCTAGAACTATGCTTATTTCTGAACTGATTAAAAAAAGATATAATGCATTTAAAAAAATATTTAAATGAAATATTTACATATGTGTAGGAGACTAGCAAAGATTATCAAGGTGAATACCAACATCCCAAACTGCATTAAATTGAGAACAGCACTTCAGGCCCATCATGTTGGATTCATTTTGATATAGAAGGCATCTAATAGTCACAGTGATAAGGAACATTCTAGTTTGTTTCCATCCCAGCTAGAACTTTGTACTTACTCACAAAAGTAAGAGAATTGATAATAGACAATCAGTAGCACCTGACTCTAAAACACCACAATGTTCTACACACTTTCCCCTCATGGTTCCTTCAGTTCTCCATCAGCCACTCTATGTCCACTTTACATTTTCCAGGTAAGGAAACAGGCAAATCTCAGTTATTATTTCTAAGTCATCAGATCTCAACATGCATAAAAATCTCATAAATATGCTGTTAAAAAAAAAGACAAAGTTAAAAACAAACTTTCTAACCATTCCCATACCCTACTCTAATTCAGCACAATTGGATTGGGGTAGACAACCAGCAATCTAGTGTTGCAATCTCCATTCTCAAGTGGTCTGAGTACCAAGGTCCGGGAAACAGGACTCTAGGTTATACGCTTTCCAACAAGATTCCCAGGGAGCATGAATGCCTCATTGGTGGTGCATGGGTCACTATTTTCACAAGAAATGTCCAGAAAGGACATTCCATCTCCTTTCATGTCTAAGTAAGAATATTTTGGTCTTAATAAATTTGATTCCCTATTTTCATCTAAAGCTTAACTAAAACCAACCATATGGATGTGCTTTTACTTTAATTACATCACTTTGAATCAAAGCCATGACACTGCCTTTGAGAAGACATTCTTCTTTTCACAATGCACCTGTCACAAGTTAGAGGACACCTCTCTTAAGTTTTTAGGCACCCAAAATGCAGATTCTCAAAATCTTTCTTATGCACAAACACTGGCTTAAGTAAGGTTTATAACTCTTCAAGGCATATCTGAGAAATTGAGAAATTTCTGAAGAATGCTCAGGCACAGCACCCTTCACATCATGAGAAGAGTCTGATTTCTTCAGAGCCGTCATAAGAGAAAGATGCTCTGAATTCTTCAGCAGAGCTAAAATCTCAGAATAACATTTGCATTGTAAGTACAGTTGTTAGGAAGATCTTGAGATTGTGCTGGCATAAATACTATTTTCTTATTTCCACTAAGATATAGAATGAGTTTATGCAGACAAAAGAGAAACAAACCATTGTTTTCTTCATCCATGACTGCATTTTCCATGGCTTTCCCACAAGATGGAAAATGTCTTTTAAATTGCAGTAATTTGAAAGGCAGTAAATGATAAAAGAGAGGCATGCTTATCAGAACTGGAGTATGGGGGTGTTTAAAGTTCTGAAGCAGTGCTTAAAGGAGTCTGAAATGAAGAATTCTAAAAGCAACTGCCCTTACAACCAAAGCCAGTTACTTGTGGAACTTAAAAAAAAAAAAAAAAAAAAAAGAGTGGCTTATTTCTCATTTTACATGGGAAGTCATATGAGGGACTTTGTGCTGAACAGGGTAGAGGCATTAAATCATGTCATAAACTAAAATGAAATTCACACCCAAAACAATGGGATCTTTCTGTACATGTAGCCTGTGGTATCCTATTTATCAGTTGGCTCTCAATGGGAAAGAAAGCCCTTATTTGTAGACTTCCTTGATTTCGAGCTGTCTGATTTCAAGCTACCAAAGTGATGGCACTAAAAGTGGAAGACTGGCATAGGACATTATATAGTGTCTCCATTCACAGACACAAGAAGATAAATAACCTCAATGGCACAGATAATAGTAAAGTAATTAGGTAGTAATGAGTGTTCAGTATCCATTATTTTCATTGTTCATAAAACTGACTTAATTACAAGATTATATAATTTAATATTGACTGTGTTTACCAACAGTTCTAACAATTCTCAAATAGATAGCAATTGGCTCCCATGAGCTGGTTCTACATGATTCCAGTCCACCAATTGCATGTATCTGACTCCAAGCACAACCTCACATCATAATCTGTTTTCAAACATGACCATTTGTGAATTTATAATATAATTTACTTAAGTAGAAAGATGTACCCCATGAATACACTAGATTTAATAAAATTCAATATCTACATGATTTTATAGATTGACAGCACTATATAGTTTTACTAGTAAGAGATTTTATTTATTTTTTATTAATTAATTTATTTACTTTAATTTGGTATATATGACAGCAGAATAAATTTTGATTCATTGTACACAATTGCAGCACAACTTTTCATTTCTCTGGATGTACACAATGTAATGTCACACCAAATATGCAGTTATACATGTACCTAGGGTAATGATGTCCATCTCATTTCACCATCTTTCAGGTCCCCAAGTCCCCTCCCCAGTTTTCCCTCCCCTTTGCCCCATCAAAGTTCCTCCATTTTTCCCATGCCTCGCCCTCCTCATTATGGATCAGCATCCACTTATCAGAGAGAACATTCAGCTTTTGTTTTCTGGGGATTTGGCTTACTTCACTTAGCATGATATTCTCCAATTCCACCCATTTACTTACAAATGCCATAATTTCATTCTCTTTAAATGCTGAGTAATATTCCACTGTGTATAAATACCACAACTTCTTTAGCCATTCATCTATCGAAGAGCATCTAGGTTGCTTCTATGGTTAAGCTATTGTGAATTGAGCTGCTATTGATGTGCATTGATGTGACTTCATTACTACAGTATGCTCATTTTAAGTCCTTTAGAATCATCTAATCCAACTCCTTTGAATATTTTCCATAAGAACCACTGGGGTTGCTGGTCATACTTCTCCAAAATCCCCAAATTACCACTTTGTTCAAGGAACTACATTCAATTCAAACTCTTTTGTCTCTTCTTTATAACTTCTACCAAATCTGTTTTGTTTGTTTTGTTTTGTTTTTCTATACCTTCTCCCAGCAAACATCCAGCATACCCAGTCATCTTATTATCTTCTATCAATTCCAGGTTTATTCTTCCTTCTGAAGCTATTTAGCTTTGTCACATGTAAACTCATTTTCATTTTTTAGCTTTTTGAACAAGAAGGTAAATTACTTACATGCTTGTTACAAATGATTTCAGCTATAGACTTAGCATATCTGAGTAATAAAGTCTAGAAGTCTGCTTTATGTTTGCTAGGTTTGTTTTTGCATTTTGAGAAGGGTACTTGCTATGTTGCTATGATTTACACAGGTTCCTGTTGAGCTCCAGGGTTCAAGTGATCCTCCCATTTCAGCCTCCACAGTAGCTGGGACTACAGGTGAACCATGCAGCACTTGGCTCAGAACACTGCTTCATAAGCAAGGAACCCCTGGGTGACTGTAACATCTTTAAAGTTTCATAGTCAACTGATTTACTGAATAGAAACCAAAACTTAAAGTGAGAATAAGACAACATGAAAGACAAGATCTAGGAGTTTAGTAGCTATAAAACTGTAAAGAGTTAACACTCAGTGCATGGAATACCACAGGCAGGGCCAACATTAAAGAGAGAATGACAGAATAAGGAGCACTGATTGGTGAAGAGAGGCTTCATAAAAAGGAAAGAGCTAAGCCAGGTGCTGGTCCTCCAAGTTCAAGGCCAAGAGTCACTGAAAAATGATTTACACAGAGCCTAAACAGAGGCCTAGACAAGGTTGAAACCCTCTAATATGGGATGTCCATTGTTTGTTTCATAGGAATCACTTGGGTTCCACACAAACGTAGACCCCCAAGCTCTGGACTCTTGTCTTAGAGATTGTAGCTTAGTAGGATGGATAAGGCCTTGCAAATCAGAATTATTAACCTGAAAGAAACTGGTATAGGAGAAAGGGACTCAGAAATGTCTTGTATGGGGAGTAAGACCTTCAGATCTAAGTTTTAAACTAATGCTTCTAAATCATACCTACTTTTCTTAGTTCAAGTTTAGTACTCATTGAATCTTATCTGATGATTACAGCCCACGTTGATATCTTTTTTGTTTTATATGTCACTGACTTGGAGTTTGACTTCTACAGTTACTGATTTCCTATGCATTATTCCTTTTTTTTTTCTATTGCCAATCCCCAGGAGTAGAAATGGCTCATCTCACTGTATCCCTAATAATACACAATGCATGCATAAGCACATAGACACACAAGTAGATCATTTGATTCTATGCATTCTCAGCACTTAGTTCTGCTTCCTAGGCATGTTCACGAGGAATATATTAAAAGCCAACATTTAATGAGTATGCCAGTTCTTCTTGGAATTACTTTACATGTGTTAACTCATTTATTTTACTCATCAATCTTATGAGATAAATCCTATTGTTGTCCTCATTTTATAGATGAGGAAACTGAGGCTTAGTAATTTTCCAAGGTAAATTGGCCCCAGATCGCATGCCCTTTGTAACTAAGCCATGCTGTTCACTCATCCTGACTCACTGGAGATGTTGTTCAAACAATGAAAATATGTGTGTGTGTGTGTGTGTGTGTGTGTGTGTGTGTGTATATATATATATANTCTCTCTCTATATATATATATATATATATATATATATATATATATATATCAACAATGAACTTTTATTCCATAGCAGTGATTTTTAAAATAATTAGGTCAGAATCCTCAATAAAAGAAGCTATTATAAACTATAAAGCAGTCCAAAATACTCTAAAAATTCCTAAGCTAAAATCCACATCTTGCTAGAAATGCCTTACTGATTTCCACCAGGGCTCCTGATTAAAAATCTCCTCTGTGCCTTCACATTTCCATTGAGAATCACACATTAAGAGAGGTGCATCCTTGGGTGCAGCAGCAGAAATGACAATACATCACAGCCTCAAAATCTGTGACAAGCCCAGCCTTTTGACAATCTAGTGAGGGGGTGTGCATCTTGAATATTACCAAATGTGTCATGATCTTTGTTCCCCAAATACTCCCTTTTGGATAATGAAACAGCAGAAGACACTATTCAGAACAATAAAATAGGTTCTAATATTCCCATACACTATAATTAATCTTCATTCAATCAGAAGAAGTTCTGTTCAATCTATTGCTCGAAATGAAATGCTAATAAGGCAAGAAAATGTGACTTTAGGACAAAGCCAGAAAATGGCCTTCGTTTCTCTTCTTTTGACATGAATAAGATGCTTTTGATCATATTAATGAGTGAGAAATGCACAAGTCTCTAAAACAAGATTTAGTTAAATTATATCCATCCTTGGAGATGAATAACCTGAATTTAAAAGAATAATTTGGTTAAAAAAAAAGAGTTGTAGCACATTGTAAAAGTCTAATCTTTTTAAATTCAATTTTAAATTTTCTAGAACCCTTAAAATAGTTATTCTCACACATTTCCCCTGTTTTCAACATTTTTTCTCAATCCTCCTATTTCCTTAATTCTATCTCTTTACATGTTCCCATGATAATTTTATTTATTCTAGACTTCTTGCTTCTCTAAGATTGTTTTTGTGCGCTTGTTGGCTGCAAGCTATCGGAAACCTAAGGAGAATAGTATGATCTATCTCAGGCAATATTAAATAAATCTTTTGGGTTTCATCAATTATCTCTTATGCATTTACTAACCAGTTTAAAGGGCTCACAAGAGAGATCTGTACTGACAAATAACTTCAATATATTGGATATTTTATATATTGGATATTTACACTCCTTCTTGTCTAGAACATTACTAGGTATTTGACTTGAATCTAATTGTGCTCAGTATTCTCCTGCATACTCTAACTTCTTGCTTTTCAAAGTACATACTAGAAAGACAACAGATACATACATGGAACATGTGTACTTTTTCCCTTTCTATCTCTTTATGCTTCTGAAAATTTAAGGAATAAATTTAAGTGGTTTTGCATCTTCCACAGTTGCTTCACTGTTACATAGTTACAGTTCAAGCTCCTTTAAAAATCAACAATCTTTATAATTGCTTTAAAAGCTGATCACGATGTGGCTCAGAACTGTGTCAAACACTGAGGGCAATGAGATCACATCAAAGCCAAAGTGATCTTCAATTTCACAGATCAAGGTCTAGGTGACTAGTAGAACAGGAAATGAGGAGCTGCCCACACTATCAGTGATTTGGGGTGATAAAGAAGGACACCTTAAAATGCAAACATAAAAGGATTCCCTACAGCAGTCAAATTCAAAATTCAAGCTGGGTGCCAATCCCCAGGCTTCTGGTTTTTCTCATAAGCAGTGTGAGATTGTGGGCAAATTATTAATAGCTAAACATATTTTCTTACCTATGCAAGACAGTGAGTAAATACCTCATAGAATGCTGCAGGCTAAATATTTAATACAAAGTATTTAATACAGAGCTTAGCATAGAGTAAATACTCAAGAAATTGGTCTTTTGTTTTATTTCCAGGATTCCGATTACTTTTATTAAGTTGGACAGATAGAGATAATGGGCTTTTGTTTTATATCTAGGATTTAGATTACTTTTATTAATTTGGACACAGAGATATGGTGATCCCATTAAAAAAAAAAGAAAAGCATAGGTTGAAGTATATGAGATTTTATCATTTACCTATAAATGTGTACAGAAAGTAAATCAGTGTGAATGCATTGCCCTTGGTGGGAAGAACATGAGCCTATTCAAGCAAATACTTTATATCTGAATAGTAGAAGAAATCCAGTAATCAAAACACCGTATGGGTTTCCCTGGTGGAAAATATTTGAACACTTCCTTTAGAAATGCATTCTGGGACCCACTTAAGTAGCTGTTCAAAATAATATTATATGAATTTGACATGACAGCTGGCTTTGAAAAGGTGCTTTTAGCAAAAGCAGGACACTGATTAACTTTTATCCTTACAGTTGGTTACATTAAATAATTTTATCCAGAGAAAGGAGTGAGAAGCTTAAAATTCAGGTCATGGAGCATTTTGTCAGGCTTTGTTTCTGTTTTCCTTCATTCTTCCCCTCATTTAGCAGAAAATTATGGGCTATAAGGGAAGCCAATCAGGGTATGCTTTTCAGATGTCTTTTATTCCTGATTTGAAGAAAGAACAGATTGAGTGATGGGGGATTACAAAGACACCAGTTGGTGATTTTTCTTGGGCCTTCTAATATCTGTCTGAAGATTGTTCTAGAGAAGCCTGCTGGCTAGGATACATACCTAACTAACCAGTGAGAGCCAAGAGGAAACGGGCTGAAGTATGCCAATCCCTTAGATATAAAGGTTTCTATGGAGAGATCCTTCAGGCACCATTTAGAGACCTAAAGAATGTAAAACCCAGGATAACTTCATCAAGATTTAATCGCACTCTGACAGAGAAAGATTTTTTTCACAAAGACTGGAAACAGAACAGGTGTTGGCTGGAAAGTAAATATTTTTGTTAATTTGCAGTTAATTATGAAAATTTAAAAATACATATTAGGAAGTCCTGAGGCCAGTTTGCTTTTATTGGCTTGCCCACAGAAGGCTGTCCCTCTCAGTCCTCACCACTTCAGTAGGTGTGACACAACAATATCTCAAGTTAGGGAGAATTTTGAATGTCTGGATGCCATGGATGACTGGAAAGAATTGCATAGGCATGGCCTTATTCCTAGGGCTTTTGTATCCTTGGGATTTTGCTTTTATTTTTGCTGAGGCCCAGGAAAAGTAAAAATATAAAACAAATTATACTATAATATTTAGTAGAATTTAATATAAATAGAAGAATTTAAAAGTCTGCGTCAAACACAACTTTCATCAAACTCTAGCTCTGGTTTTTACCAAATCTGTCACATTGTGCAAGTTCCTTAACAATTTTAAGGCTTGTCTCCTCAACCATAATATTGTGGGATGATAGTTACTGTCATGAAATATTTTAACAGTACCTTGAGACTCTGAATACCTCACCAAGATTCTTTCCTTGCTGTCCCTCTCCTTTCTCCCTATTGCCATTGCATATATTGTTCCTTGGCTTTCTCTTTTCTGTTTTTCCTTGGGGGTGGGAGTAAAAGCCTAAGTGCACGTTACCTCCTCAGGCAGAGCTGCCCAACCTGACCCTACCAGACCTCAAGTCAGTCTCTGCATTCTCCACACTTCAAAAATTGCTGTTTTTCATGAGTTTTGCTTGCCATTGGATTCAGAGGGTTGGGTCCGTATTCCGGGCATCTTCTTATTCACCCAGGTTTTGTGCCTACCACATCTATACATTATAGATGCTCAGTGAATGTTGTGGAATCTTTTTTTTACAAACAGCAAAAACACTTAAAATGCTAAGAAAAAAAAGGCGGGGTAAGCAAAACAGTAGGAAGACTTTCTGGAAGAGGCTATTCATTGCCCCAAAAAGGAGATATTTCACTTGAGAGGAAGGGGGAAAGCTCTTGTAGTCAGCTTGCAAACACGATGATCATAATTGGTGGAATACCATGCATGCCAAATTGATTTGTAGCCTGGTTCTCTGTAAATGTTAACAGTAAATCTAATTTGAAATGTTATTTGCAACACATCTTAATTTATATCTTAAGTGTTTAAATTTTAAGAAGTAGACTATGATGCTTTTTATTAAGATCTCTTGAACTCAGGAAACAATTAAAACCCTAGGAGCTTTATTTAAGTAAAAATAGTCTCCATAAACATGAAGGTTATTTATTTTTTCACATCAGTAAAAGATCAGGTTCCCCCCAAATTATTTGGAACAAGGAAAACTTTGATTTGAATCAATCTGTAATCTACCATGTGACTCTCAACAAATGAGGAATTTCTCAGCATCTCAATTTCCCTCTAAAGTGGTTGATAAGACCACTATTATCATTTGGATCTTAAATGACCTTTCAAAGCTCATGTGTTGATGACTTAGCCCCCAGTTGATGGCACTATGGAGAGATGATGGAAAGCTCAGAAGGTGGAATCTAGTTTGAGGAAGCAGGTTATTGAGGTATATCTGCCAAGGGAACATCAGAACCCTCCCTTTCCTCTCTCTTTTTCTGCTTCCTGGTCACCAGAGAGTGAGCAGCTTTGTTCCATCACACTCTCCCTGCCATGACCTATGTATGTCTTGGCCACAGTAATGGGGCCAGGTGACCAAGGACTAAAACTCTGTAACTATGAGCCAAAGTAAACCTGTCTGCCTTTTAAGTTGTTTATCTCAGGCATTTTGTCACAGTGATAAAAAGCTAACAATACCACCCTGAGGACTGCTATGAGGATTAAGTGAAAGAAAGAAAGAAAGAAAAGAAAAAGCATTACAAAGTATATAGCAACGTGTCTGACACTCTGGTGACACTGTTAGTTCTCTTCTTTATTTTCAAGCACACCTTGCACCTCAACACATATATTTTCTCTAAAGTCAATGTCTTTGCAATAAATATTTTATAAACTTAATAATATTTTTCTAACACTATCATTTTTAAAAATGAGTGTCAGGCATTAGATCACATAAATATATCAGTTATATAAAATATTTTTGCATAATTTTTTATATTAATCATAGTTTTGAACTATTTTTGTCCGAAGTATATAAGATATTTATTGCTATGGACTGAATTATGTCCCTGCAAATTCATTTGCTATGACCATATTTGGAGGCTGGGCCTTTGGGAGGTAATTAGGTTTAGATAAGATCATAAGGGTGGAGCCCACAAGATGGAATTGTGCTCTTACAGTAAAGACCCCAGAGAGCTGGCTCTCTACCACCTGAGAAGACAGTTGTCTACAAGCCAGAACTCAAACATGCTGGCACCCTGATCTCCAGAACTGTAAGAAAATAAATTTATGTTGTATCAGCTACCCAGCTCAGGCCATTTTTGTTATTGTAGCCTGAGCTGATTAAAGCACTCAGGTGTCAGTGTAGGGTAATTTTAGTTATAAATTCAATATTCATGCAACTTTAGCTATAGGAATAAAATCTATGAGAGAAACAACACAACTTTTCAACAATATAATATAGTTCCTTTATTCATACAAACATACATTTTGCAAGACACATATAAAATATGTGAATATACTGAATATAATCAATTATATTACCACAAAACATGACTCATTAATCAATTTATAAATATCAGTTAGGTTGACTGAGTGACTGAAATGTCCCTGGCAATGCACTAACAAATAGCCTGTAAAGATGAACCAGATACTTTCTTATCTCTACTGAACCCATAGCCCAGCAGGACAGAAAGGCAAAACATAGTGACTATGTGTGATAAATGCTCAAGATTGTAGCTAACATAATATTAAAAGCCATTCTTATACTTTAAGACTGTTTTTCTCTAAAACTATCTATACTGACTTCATCTAGATTAATCCAATCATTTTCTCCCAAAATTTTTACATAGGGATACATATTTGGGAGACATCTAAGGCAGATTAAAGTTTTCCACATCAAGGTTAAATACACCAACAATGTTAGAAAAAAAAAATAGACATAGACAGACATAGATTTTGAGTCTCAGCTCCTGTCAATTTAAATGAAAATAGACAGTTGGTTCAGCATATGTTGATTCCTTAAAATCGGAAATAGACTTTCCCAGCAATATGCCTCAGGGAAAATAAAATGTGTGGGCTGATTTATTCACTTATATTAAAAGGAAGTTTCCAGCTGAGGTTTGATTACACTCCTGAAGGAAAAAAACAAAAAACAAAAAACACTGTAATGAGAAAATCACAATTACTTTTTCCTCACGAGTAAAGATTTCTTGGTCTGAGAACTTGCTTCAAATCACTGGTTAGAACATAAACAAACAACAAAACTTAAAGGGAAAGAAATAAGAAAGGAACTCTTGGAATAGCTACTAAACCTGAGTGGGCACATCTTGTGTTCTAGAGTCCAATAGACTCTTTGAAGTCCTGGCTTTGAGGCTGACTAGTTATGTGATGGTGGGAATGTTTCTTATCCTCGTTGAAGCCCAATTTATTCAGCAGTAAGATACAACCAAAACGACTCACTTATAGAATTGCTGGAGAATTTGGTGAGATAATGTGTTCCAAGTGTCTGAATTACAATGGACTCTCATATTGATAGCTAGTTGTTATGGTTTAGATATGAGGCATCCCCCAAAAGCTCATGTGTGAGACAATACCAGAATTTTCAGAGGTGAAATGATAAGATTATGAGAGCTGTAACATAATCAGTATATTAACTGGGCAATGGTTGTAGGCAGGTAGGATGTTGCTAGAGGAGGTAGTTCTCTGGGACATGCCTTTGGGATTTACATTTTGTCACAGGTGATTAAAGCTCTCTCTCTTTCTGCTTCCTGGTTGCCATGTCCTGAGCTGCTTTCCTCTGCCACACACCTTCTGCAATGATGTTCTGCCTCATCTTGGGTCCAGAACTATCGAGTCAGCCAACCATGGATTGAACCTCCAAGACCATGAGCCCAAAATAAACATGTCCTCCTTTAAGTTGTTCTTGTCAGGTGGTTTGATCACTGTGATAAAAAGCTAACTAAAACACTAATAATAATAATAATAATAATAATAATAATAATGGTTATCGGAAAGAAAAGAAATAAGAAGTAACAGCAATTTGAAAGACGGCCAATGGTTTAATTAAAGTGGACTTTTTGCATTTTGCTTCTTTTTACTTTCACTTTACGTATGTGAGCTAATAATAAATAATAACATAAATAAATAATGAGTAATTTCCAGGTTTTCCAGGTCTTATTTCACTTAGTCCATAGTCAATAAGCCCCAAATCCCCATTTGACAGATGAGGAAGTTGAAGCAGAGACATATTAAATACCTGGCCTAAGTTCACACCTTTTAGAACAGATGAAATCAGAACATGAATCCAGATCTATCCTGACTCTGAGTTTCATATGAATATGAACAAAACATAAAGCATAGTATTACATAAAAAGGATACTACAACAAATCTGCTTATTCTGCTCTTAACCTTCTATTCCAACTTCTAAAATAACCTGAGAGGTCTTAGGTTTGATTTAAAAATTAACTCAAAACCTCTCTAGGAGGTTTCCCCTGAAAGCCTAGGCAAGCAAACTCTCTACTCTGATGTTTCTCTCTCCTTTCTCTCTCTTCCAGGTATTCAAATACATGATAATAAGAAACTATTATCTGAACATGCTAGGGCATAACAGGTTGTTCTTTCTCTATGTGGTAGCTCAATGAGACCTTGCTCTTGGTCTCACTATGTAGTTCTACTCATGAATGTTTGACCATGGCTATCTTACGTAAACAATCATTAATAATCTTAAACTATTAATACTTAACTATTAAAACATTGTCTGTTGTAAGTGCAGTATAATATAGTATATAAAATAGGGTCTGAATGTTAGTCTTCTATTCATACTGTATAGCTAGTGAAACACAACTACTGTTTGACATTTAATTTGATCCAATTTTAGTAAAGTTAAATTTAAAATGAACGGTTGTAGTTGTGATGATGGTGATAATGACGATGTGACTGTAGAATGCTGGATGTTGTAAGTACATATATTATTTTTGTAAATGTGAAAATTTAAACAGTGCTCTTTTGTTCCAGATGTGACATCACATCTTATGCTTAGAATGTGAGTGATTCCTAGATTTTATTAGTGTGAAGGTATTAAGAGGCTATTTTCTGAAAATGTTATCCTCTCCCCACACAACCCAAAATGCTTGCCACAGTTTTACAAATGCCATATTTGATAATCTGACATTTGTGAAGAAACTGTTGACCCATTAATTTTAAATAAAAGAGTCACAGAACAAGGGAGAGAGACATCTCTTCTCATTTAAACAGGTAGTCTGGGAGGCACCTCGGCCTGATGCAGAGTCCTGTCTGGACTGCATGGATTTTACCGTCAGGCCTTTCCAGTCAGGCCATGCTGTTTGTTGTGGACCACATTGGCTTCTAAGCTTCCAAACTAGAAAAGCCCAAGATTTTACTCTAGCATCTACTCCCCTGGCTCTCAAACACCAAAGCTTTGTCTTAAAAAACGTGTTGCTATTCATATAGAAAAGAACTAGAAGGTTTCATATATTTATGAAATGAACATTAAAGTACATTTTCCTGAGTTAATGAATTATCTCTTATTCTATATTATTAACTGTTTTAAAAGCTTTTAAATATCCATGATTTTATGGATGACAAAATTCTGTGCTTTTTATTGTGTTACCAGGGATTGAACTCCGGGGCACTCAGCCACTGAGCCACATCCCCAGCCCTATTTTGTATTTTACTTAGAGACAGGGTCTCACTGAGTTGCTCAGCACCTCGCCATTGCTGAGACTGGTTTTGAACTAGCAATCCTCATGTCTCAGCTTCCCATGCCGATAGGATTACAGACATGCACCACCACGACTGGCTCAGTGCTTGTTTTGTTTGTTTTTTTTTTTGTTTTTGTTTTTTTTAATTATCTCAGAAAACTAAAATAAAGCAATCTATTATAAGACACCTAATTTTAAAAATAATTATTGAAAAAAGTAAAATCTAGAAACATATGTGTGCCATAACACATATTTTTACTAGTGGAGATCACTGATAGAGTGATATATTCTTTACCTCTTGGATTTGAATTGTCTTCAGATCTGGAAATGCACATGAAAATAGATCTAAGAACTCAATGTCAATCCAAAAATGTTTACTCACATAGTTCTAAAACCTTTGTTTTCCTATATAATTCTAGTTGTATTTAATTCTAGCTATATACCCAAAGGGAAATGAGGAGTATTTTGGACATTTAAGTATTTATAGCTACATCACACTACACAACTGCAATTTTAATAGGAAACACACCCATAAAAGCCATTCTTCAGGATAAAGGAGTCACTATTCAATGAATGATTTAGCATCTTGTAAAGGTCAGAGAAAAAATGATAAATCTGAAGAAAACAGAAAAACATAATGAAAGGACTGGGAAGGAGAAAAGGCATCAAACATTAATTAATGCACTTCCAGATCACTATCATCAAGTTGATTGAATTGAAGAAAAAAAGAAGCACAAACCAGCTCATTAGGAAGTTATTGCCATGTCGTGCAAAATGAATATGCTAAAATCACTGAGACAAATTATTATTCTTATTTCAAACCTAGTGTGTAATGGAGACCTTAGAAACCTGAAAGCGTGTAGAGTACATTAACTGATTGTTCTCATCACATTCTTTTCAGAAACTCTCTAATGACCTTGGGAGAAAGTTTTCATTGGAGAAAAGCAATTGGAAAGGGGGAAATTAAGAGTTCCATCTATATTTATATGCAAAACTTGGGATTATTAAAAAAAAATTTAGTTAAAAAACGAATCTCAAGTGTACTGATACAACTCCTGTGAATTTGGGCACATAGGTAAACTAGCATTTCTAATCCTCAGACTCAATAGAAATGTATATGGATTTTAAACAAAAGATATGCTACAATATTTATAGCAGTAGCATTTGTAATAGCTCCAACCTATAAGTTGTCCAAATGTCCTTCAGCAATAAAATCAATAAAAAATATTTAGTGTGCTCCCACAATGGAATATGGATGACATTATAAGTTCATCTTGAACCAAAGGAGGAAGATCTTTTTTAACAAAGTAATGGAAAGTACAAAAAGAGGCCAAACTCCATTCTATTAGGAGTAAGGACAGAGGTAGGTATTCAAAGAAGGAAGAAGTAAATGGACGAGAACAGGAGTGTGTGGGCTGATAATGTTCTGTTTCTTGATCTGGGATGGGATTACGTGGGCATGTGGAGCTGTACATTTCTGTATGTTTTTCTGCATATATGCTGTGCCACGTGGCAAAATTACAAAGAAAATAAGTTACTAAAATAAATGAGTGAGTTGCCAGAAGGTACATATCCATCAGTTTACAATATGATGGCAAGATAATGCTTTTCCTAAACCTAGAAAGTTGCTAAGGAATTTGGCAAAGAAAATTAGCTCATAATGAGATTTAGAACAAATTCTAACATTTGCAGAACACTCCACCTTTGCAGATCCGCAGCATGTGTCACAGAGGGCATTATTTCTGGCAACATTATATTTTAGGAAAAAAAACACTAGCGCTAATCCTGGAAAATTATTTTTAAGAATTTCCTAAAGTTTCATTGAAATTATCTATATCATTCTGTTATCTATGTCAGTCTGGTTTGAGACTATGACTTCACTCTTGAATAAAGCAGTTTTAGAAACAATGTCATTTTTCTAAATCACTTCAGTAAGGGCTTGAAATTCTTGGAGATTTAATACACTTTTTAAACTGGAATTGTCAAAAGATCTGGCTCCATTTCTAGCTCTTAAAAATCTGATTTTAAGCTTCTTTGTGACCCTAACAGTAGTTACATTGACAATTGCTCATCAAAATCCTTTTCTCCTTGGGCACATGGTTATATTTTATTTCCTAGCCTCCTTTACAATTAGCTGTCCTCACATGATTCAAATTTGGTGCAGACTCTTCAGTGCTCTTTGTTCAGTTCAATTATCTGGAGTACAGACATCCTCAATAGGAACCTTGGAAACCATGCGTTAAGAATGGCAAAGTTTCCACTAACCCAAGTCCCTGGATACTGGGTTTAAAAAAGGGAAAGAACAGATCTCTTGTATTTGCATCATATATTTCCATTAAATTACCCTAAATCATATACCCCAACAGAACATTTTAGGGCTCCAAAATAAAATTGACCAATTATTTTCTTGTGAGGTACAGTGGGGTTCTCTATCCTCTTTAACCCTCTTTATACTTCTGTATCCTTGATCTAATGGAGATTTGGGGAATATTTTAGCAAAACAAGGCAACAAACTATCAGTTTTTAGCAAAAGAGACCCTGTCTTAGGTTTATTCCTTTCTTAAGACTCATGGAGTAGGGGATAGGCTAGGAGTCAAAAATAAAAAGGGGATGCTATTTGGAATAAAAAGCTGGAGTAATAAAGAAATAAAAAGTAGAGTAATAAGGAAATGCTCTGCAAGATTTTTCTGGACTCCCAGATATGCATGTTCTATCATGAGTAAAGTTGAATTGTCTCTGGTAATGGCCAGTAATTGTGTATCCTTTCAGAGATGATGGGGAATGAGGACTGGATACTTGTAAGAGGAAAAAGGAATAGCTTTCTTGTAAACATAAATAGAAACAAAGTTACTGACAAGAACTTCTTCTTTTTCAGATGAAAGGCACAAACACTGCACTTTATGTCCTTTATAAATTATTTTATAATACCATTCTTAATTTCTCTGGACATGAGATCATTGCCATGAGACCAATTTATTATGCCTTCTGAAACCAATTCAAAGGTCAGAATAATATACCTTCATAATGTAGTTGCAACTAAAGCCCTCTGAACAGAAGCTGACTGTGATCTTTTAGATGGCGAAGATGAGGAATCCCTCATCTTCACATTCTAGGACGCATCCAGCAGACTATGCAACAAGATTTTAAAAGAGACACTTAGAGTGAACCTTGCTCTAGGACCATACTTCCCAATCCAAACAATACTGCAGAACTGTAATATAATTCATTCTCAGCCAGAAAACTTGAGCCAGCTGGAGAGAGGAGAAGAGAAGCCAATCCTCCATCACTGAGAAGAGGAAACAGGAGGAAGGCAGGAAGTGATGGTTTGTTGACACTGAACTGGGAAAAACAGTTAAATGAGGTGATATTATGGCTGGGTACAAACCAAACAAACATTCTGCCTCAAACCAAGGAAATTTTAAAAATTAGGATATAGTTACTTTTAATAATATTAGCTGTTAGTTGGGACAGATGCATTTATTTTTAAGTTTTAAATGCTGTCCATTTTATTAAAAACTTTTATTTTCAGACTCAACTTCCAGATATGCAGAATAGTTAAAAGTTGAAACATGTATCATTTAAACTAGCTCTACCTTTGAGATTCATTTAACAAGCTATTTCAGTCCAAAGGGATTATAGGCTGTTGTTAATCAGCAAGTTTCCTCATTCTCCCTTTTCAGTTTTGAATCAGCTGTAAATAGCCTGCAAATCTGTCCATTTGATATTTTCTGCTGCTTTCAGAGTTAATTTCTACACTGCTTAATAAAGCAGAATCACTTTGAATTAAAGATCTGAGAGGTTGCATTTCAATTATTTCAGTCATGTGCCCCATAGACTTTGTGTGAATTTTGCTAAACCACTCATTTATGAAACAAAGAAAATGAAAGTCTCAGTAGTGAAGAAAATGAGTAACATGTTATTAATCTGAAGTTAGATTTCTTTGTATTCAATTCCAAACATAGTTGTATACAGGTAGTGTAATCCCAGTATCTCTTAAAGCTAAGTGTAAGCTGTACAAAGAGATATAAAGTGATGGTTCCTAGGAAATTCCTGCTTTCCTGATTCAGACATCATTCCTTCCTGCTTCCATGCATTTCCTTTCTTTACCCTGTTTGGAATGAGGGATCAGTGCTAAAGGAAAAGCAGGTACACCACCTGTGATCCTGAGCTAACAAGGACAGGTCAGAATGCTACAGATGGCAGGCAGAGAAGACAAGATGGCTTCCTCCAAACACCCTTTGCACAAGACAAATAAAACTCTTAAATGGTTAAATAGCTGATAGTTTTCTCTTACTTATACACGAATGCATTACTAACAGAAGTAAAAAAGACCCTGTGATGATTTTATATTAAGACTTTCTAGCACACCTGACCTATTTTAAAACACAAACATTCTAAAGAAATTGGTGCCAGGCTACGATAATTCAAGCAATTGCCTTCTACCTCAAGTTCATTATATGGAGACACATTAACTTTGCTTTTATTGGAGTAAATGTTTCCTTCAATCATTTCTTTCCTTAAAAGCCATTTTTAAAGTAAATATACACAAATTATCTACAAAATATTACCTTGAAATTACAAGAAGCAGAAATATTTATAGGTCTAATTCAATTCTTGCTTCTTTTCCTAAACTATTAATTCATTTGGTATAATATTATAATTGAATGTTGTTCTTGTACTTTGTGCACATCAGCTGTCAAGCTAATGTGCACAAAAGGTTTTTATCCAACATGAATTTAACAAGTAAATCCCAATCCTTGCCACTGCAAATGCTGACAAACTGAATAAAATTGCTGACAGTTTCCAAAATCTGTCCAGATAGGTCAGTGCTGTGCAAGCATCACTGCAGGTCCTGGTGGAGAGACTAATGTATGTGTGTGGTTTTTGTCTTTTAAATTTCAAAATAATGAAATTCATTACTTAGTTAGATCTATACATTCCCTATAATTTTCTGGTGACTGTATAGTGCGAATTTCAATAAAATTCAGCCCCTCTTTCTGTATTTGATTTTATCCTAGGATTAAAAATAAACTCTCAAGCTTATACATCCTTCTCTCAAAATCTGTACCTTAATCTATGTTAATACCTTCAGTAAAAAACATATTTTATGATCTTATTTTCAGATTGTATTTTATATTCCAAATGTCAGGAGATTAAGATGCAGAAAAAGGCAGGGGGAAAACATGAGACAGAATTTCCTCCCTACCAAAAGGCCTTTGTTTTCATCAGGAAGTTATTTTGGATTCATTAAACAACTTAATTTACAAATTAACAAAACTCCACTATGAAGATCTGATTGAAGAAGAGGAATGGAAACTTCTGACCTTTGGATCCTAATCCCCGGATCAGCTTTTTCCATACTCTCCCATTAAATGCTGAAAATGATCAGTATCAGCTTTCAGATTGAGGTGAAGCCTCTCAAAGTAAAATCTTGCATTTGGATGGGTTGGTAAAAGGAGAATTGGTGGTAATTAAATAATAAAATTGATTTAAAGAGGCTTCACTTCTAATCCCTGTTGGATAAATACAAACCAAGAACCTATTTATGTCAACTAAATAGATAGAATCATTCATTATGTAAATATGACCTTTAAAGTCATATCACAGCTATAATGTGAATAATATACCCATGAATAATTGAGGATTGACAGCATGTAATATTTATTAAGGGCCTTTTATATGGATTTAAGTAAATCCACTCCACCGACCCAGTGATGGTATCCATTTAATGATTAATTCAGCCTCTAATATGATGAGTAATGTATCTAGGAGAGTGAACTAGAAATTGCACAAAGGAGATTTCAAGATGAATGAGACACTGTCCAGCTTTCAAATAGTTCATGTGGTAAGTTCCTTGGAGAGAAAATAATAGTTCTTTACAGGGGGGAAAGGTCAGTCTCACATTAGTGACCAGGAACTTGAGCTAGAGATGTGAATTGGGCAAGTCCCTAAGGGATGGATTTTGGTAAATGATGATATTAAAAGGAGAGTGTTTCAAATATGTGGAAGGGTAAATAAAGTTAAAGGACAGTGAAAGTTCAGGAAGGTAATTCTTTCAAGATGAGATGCCTGCAAAGGGTGAGACAAAAGCCTCCACAGGTAAGAGGGGACCAGGAACTTGAAGGGCTCATTGAGGAGGTTAGATTTTTTGAGAGGTCCTGAGAAAGAAGAGAACAAATGGGCCAGATGTAGTATAATCAGTCTGAGTTCCTTCCCCAGCTCTCAAAGAATAAAACTATTCTACAAAAGAATCAATCAGATATAACTTCCCTATTCTTGTATTGAATACATGAACAGGGTAACTCTGTATCATGTACAACCACAAGAAAAGAATCCTAATTAGAATAAGTTATACCCCATGTATGTATAATATGCCAAAAATACATTCTACTGTCATGTATATCTAAAAAGAACACATAATTTTTTTTAAAAAAAGAAAACAATGTATAATTAACCGTACCAAAAAAAAAAGAAAACAAAAAAAAATGGTATAAATTTTCTAGGATTAGATTCATCTCTTCTTCCTCTGTTTATGATTACGTGGATTAGGATCCTATTTGTTAACATTAAAACTAAGCCAAAATCTTACTTTAACTCAACTAACCTGCTAAGTGTGCGATTAAATCTATTATTTTTATGAGAACCCAATATTGAAATGTCAGCTGACCCAATCATCAATTTTACCTTTGTAAATGGCATCTTTAATGCCTCTCTCTCTCTCTCTCTCTCTCTCTCTCTCTCTCTCTCATTCCTGTTCTACTTCTTCCTTTTCAGTCTCCACTTTTTTAATCATTTGACCATTGTGGGTAAGTATTAAGAAGAAAATAATAAGTAAAAAGATAAAATATCAATTTTATTTATTTTAAATAATGAAATAATGATTTTAAATGAAGCTATTATTGACAACCACTTCTTGACTATGACAGAATAGCACTGAGTTTCAAGTCAAAGGATCAGGAATAAATCTGTACTAAATAGGAAATTCTTATGGACTCTCATAGACAGAGTCTAGGGAATTATAAACTTCTTCAAATGAAACAGATAATCTGAACTGCCTCTTAATTTCATGGCCTTATGGAAACAGACAGTTATCACAGAGACAGAGGCAGAGCTGTCATGCTAAAATATATATATACACGTAGATATATAATGTATATACACGTAAACATATATGTGTGTGCACATGTGCAAGCACATGCATGATGTGTTCTACATATTATATGTACACCTATACATTTATACATATGTGTATTTGTGTATATGTGGATACATACATTCTTTCACCCACCCAGGTACTGATTTTGTTTAAAAGCATTCCTTTTTCTTAAACTATACTTAATTCATGTTCATGATTTTAAAAAAGAACCAGTAGGATAAAATATAGTATCTTCTATTCATAGCAATGGACTCAATGGAATATTTTAAAATACGTATAGGAAATGACATTCAAACTGCAAATTATAAAACTGGTTTACTCCCTTATATCTACTTGTCTTAAGAATTCTCAATTGAATTAAATTCCTTCAAGTAAAGATGCATTACTTTAAAGTGCTATATTGTTGAGGAGGGCTCATAAAGAAAAAGATGTTTGACTTTATCTGCTGTGACATCCTTGTAGCTCGGGAATATGAAAATGTGCAAATTATCTCATAAAGAAAGGTTTGATGTTCTAACCATTTTCTAGGTAGATATGAGAGAACTGTCAGAAGGAAGTGAAGGATGTTGAGATAATTCTACATATTCACTCATTGCCATTCCACAGTATATTCCTTAGACTTATTTTTCTCTCTCCCATTTCACCCCTCCATGCCCTCTTTTCCTTTTGCAGAGAAGAGTCATAGTAACAAACATAAAGAGACCTAAATAAGTTATACACATTTTCTAATGTGGCATAAAATTACACTATTACATATAATTATATTGTTGCAATAAAAATAAATTTTAAAAAACAAGGGGAAAAAGAAGTTGAAAATATGCAAGGAAAAGATGAAGAAGACTTTCAGCAATTGACCAGACCAACTGGAATCAGTTCAGTCACACACTCAGGCTTATGAGGTTCAGACTGCAATGTCTGATTAATTCTCAAACTGGCTTTACAGAGGTCTATAGAGAGCACACCACATAAGATGCTATGGAGGAAAGCCTTAATAGGAATTGTGAATTTTTATAAGTACTGTGCTCATGAAATACCTCAAACTCCATAAATCTTTGAGGTTTTAAGCTCTGTCTACTCAGAAAACCAGATTTATTCATTGCCCATAGGATATCTGCTTAAAAGTGATACTTTCAACAGTCCCTGTTTTCTGAAGAAGTTCTGTGAAAACGTTATTCACTTGAATGTCAATGAAATAGTTAAATCCCATCTATGCATCATAGAATGATGTTGCAATGATAAAATATAAACCATAAATATGTGAATCACTTTCATAAACAAACTATGAGATTAGACTGAACAGGAATGTAAAGAAATATAAGCAAAGAAAATATTTTGTTTTCTATTAATTGTACTCAGGAAATCTGCACCCCAGAGTTTGATTTTAAATGATTCAGCTAACTGACTTGAAATACCATCAACACATTCTAAGTTGTAACACTTGATGGGTATCTCAGTATCTCTATTTTTTTTTAAATAAGCGGTGATAGGATTTTTTAAAATATTAAATTAAGAAATTAAAAAGCTTCTGCAACAAACACACAAACACACACACACACACACTCACAAAAGGTGAAAACAGTGCACAGTCACATACCACTTAATGATGGAAATGTGTCATCAGTTTATTTCATCACTGTGCAAACTTCACATAGTCCACTTAGGATGCACTATATAATATAATAAGCAGAGCTTCCTACACACATAGGCTATTGTGGTAAAGCCTCTTGTTTCAAGGCTACAAACCTGTACAGCATGTTCCTCTAATGAACACTCTAGGCATCTGTAGCACAATGGTAACTATTTGTATATCTGTACATATCTAAACATAGCAAAAATAGAGTAAAAAAAACTAGATGATAGGAATTTTACAGTTTTGTTATACTGTTACAGGATCACAATTGTATAGTCTTTCATTGACTAAAACATTACATGGTACATGATTGTATTATATAAATAATACTGATATATATTTTGCATTGTTTATGAAAGTATATTCCAGATATTTAATTTTTTTAAATATAAGAAGCAAACATTACAGAAATGAGAATACATGTCTTAGGAATGAAATGCCTTTACAATAAATTAAAAAAAAAAATAAAAGGATCTGAATACAGTTGTTTAAAATAAAGCCAAGAATCAAATTTATGTGATGAAAAAAAATAATACACATGGAAACAAACCTACAGGTAAACATTAAGATCTATCAGGTAGATCTTGAAAGGATTTGAGTAGAGAGTTCCAATAAATGTAATTACAAAAGATAAACAACTTGACTAACACTCCTCCATACTGAAAATACTATCAATATAATACTTAATGTTTTCCAAAGAGAAGAATATTTTGAGAAATTATTATGTTTAATGTGGCTAAAATGATACAATATTATTGGGGCATTGCAACTTAATGTAAAGTCCTTTGAAAGCGATGTGATAAAATGTGTCAGAAATTATGAAGGAAACAATCTGTTTGACATAAGTTAAATAAATACATAGTGTAAAAAACATGTTTTAATTATATATGTAAATTATATATTATATATATAGTGCATATATGTGTGTGTGCAGAAAAATATATTTATAATAGCATTAACTGCACCAGCAAAAAATTAAAAATATTACAAATATTTAACATCTGGAGAATACTTATTTCAAAAGCAGGATTATAATTGTTTTAAAGTGTTCTTATTTTTATTTTTATAGTCTTCATGTTTTTATATTAATTGTATTACTTTGGCAATTAAAAAATATTTGTTGATAAATACATGAATAATATGACATGAAAAACAAATACAAATGTGTTAACTTGTGGACTTTTTCACAGAAAGTAGAAATTGTTAAGAAAATAATTTAACATTGTTATTCTCTTTTAAACTCTACTTTATAAACTAACTCTGCATTTATGCAATAACAGCTAGTTAATTATAGCATTGTATTGCCATCCACTCCAATGACTTTGATGGCATAACATAAAGCTTATGTCTTGAAAGGATCCAATGTAACTCAACATCATGTACAACCACAAGAATGGGATCAAAATTGGAATGGGCTGCACTCCATGTATGTATAATATGTCAAAATCCATCTTACTATAATGTATATCTAAAAACAAAAAAAAAATTTAAAATATAGCCTTGGAGGAGAGGGCATATGAGAGAATCTGCTTTTAAAAATGTTAAAATGACATTTTTATGAATATTCCTGCCTTTGTATAGTTTGGTGTTTTACAAAGTTGTTTAGGCATGTGTTGAAGTCCTTGACTTTGTTTTATTTTTTTTGATATATTTTAGTTGTCAATGGACTTTATTTTACTTATTTATATGCAGTGCTGAGAATCGAACCCAGTGCTCACAAATGGTAGGCAAGCACTCTACCACTGAGCCACAATCCCTGCCCCTGATTTTGTTTTTAATAAGGTGATAAGTGAATGTTGGATAGAGAATCCTGCAATTTTGCCTAGAGTAACATCTGAAATTTATAAAAGAAAATAAAAATTGTTACTGAGGCAAGTTACCTACCCCTTCTGTCATTGTCAACATGAAAGAGATGACATACATATGTCCTTGACACTCTAACAGGCTACATTAAGTGTAAAAAATCACTTTATACCTAATTAAAATAATATTTTCACTAAATTTAACAAATTTTTATAATACAATAAAAAATTTCAAATGTTTATAGGAAGACTAAAAATTATACCAGCTTTATGTATTTTCAAATATTACTTCTCTCTCAAATCCCAGTTTCTCAAAGGCATAATTAGTGTTATATTTCTCAATACACATTTTCTATATTACTTGAAACACATTTATTCAGAAAATATGCAGTGTCTTAATTTTCTACGTAATGAATTCAAGATTCATTATGTTCTGGCTATCCGATATAACATGTATATGTTATAGAAACAGTGCTATTTAAAAGAATGTCTCAATTTTATACAGACAGACACAATGAGCAACATGTGGGACATATACTGACCATTTTATCTAAAATATTCATTGTATACCATATTTTGTTTTTAGATTTGCAGGTTACAGGGAAACAAAATTAGAAGGACAAATCTGGAATGGAATAAAAAGGGGGGATTCCATTCTCCATAAACTGAAGAGAAAATTTAAAAATGTGGCATAACATTTTTTGCTCATTCTAATTAAATATATTGGTAAAATATACAAAACATAATCACAGACAAAAATACATAATTACTTGTTTTCTGAACTAGAAAAGGAAACATTGCTTTGCAGCACACACCTATGTGGAAAGAACATCCTCAGTAAAAATAAACCCTTACCAGTGATTACCTGTGGGCAAGAAGAAAAAGTAATAGAATTGGGCAGAGGTATTCTAGTGGTCCCATTTTTATCTTTAATGTTTCCTTGCTTGATCTCAGTGATGCTTACATGGCTATACTATTATCTCTGCTTTCTATATTACTGAAATATTTAATAAATTTTAAATAAAAGTACAAAAATGTATTTTGTACATAAGCATATTTAATATGTATCTCAAATATTATTATAATATTTAAAATAATACATGTTATGATCATTTATGTTCACTCCAAACCCTTTGCACACTTCTTACTCATTTATCTTTCATCCATTTAAACTTGTATCAAAATATTTTTTTTAAACTTGACGAAAATAAAGTTAATCTAATTTTGGGTTAGTGAAAGGAACTTTTTGACTGTGGTTTTATGTCAAAAATCAATATAAAAGAATTAGATAACAAATAGCAAACTGCTCAAAATAGTTTTGCAGAGAGAAGAGAATTGTTTATGTGCTAATGGGTAAATAAGATACCAACATATAATATACAAAAGAAGAAATAGAAGATTCCTATACAAATGTGAAAAAAAACATGTGGCCACAATACTAATCATCTGAAAAAGATGTTATTCAACAGCATATTTCTTTGTCAAATATGTATTAACTCTAAAAAACTTGTGGCAGCATAATATACAACAAGCACTGTTGGTTAACATTAACTTAAAAGAAGATGTTCTTTGACTCTACAATTCATATGCTTCATCCTGAAGCAATAATTCAACGATTAATCTTCAAGGATGTTTGTTTTAGGATCCTTAAAAAAATCAAACATCTAATATTAAAGAGAATCATTGTATAAAGGAATATAAAATAGTGTTATGGAAGTTTTTTGAAATAATATAGCAGTCTGAAATAATGGAAATATAATCCTAACTTGACCTTTTTTTAACTATTGTTAATTTAACTGAGCCTAAAAAGATTTCATTGGAAGTTGAATTTTGAATCTGAATCATTCTGACAATGTACAACTCAATTATATGACTTTTTTTTCTTTATACACTTTCTAGAATAAGAATCAGTGGATCACTAGAGAAAAATCTACATGAGCAATTTATGAAAGGAGGAAATATTATATTACTGTTGGTGTTCTAAAACTGAATAAGGAATTCATCCATAAATCATTTAGTATCTTAATTAGTATTGGCTCATTTTTTGCTCAGAGAATTATTAGCCATCTGAGCCTTATTTCCATATAGATAAACTTCTATCATTTATGCTTTGTTTTATAAAGTCATAGTCACTCATATTTTATTCCAAAATGGTAGAGAAAAGATAATGGATTCTTCTACAGTATTATCTTCTGTATACTCTGCAAAAATACACAAATCTCCCAACCATTCAAATTACTGACCAATTTATAGCTTGTTAACAGTGGACCATTTCTGAGAATTCAGATGTTAAGATGCTTTCCTTCCTTTTACCATGTTCAATGCTTTGAATGAAAGATTTCACACAAGCCTATGGAAAGTGTGAGACAGAGTCATCCAGATGAAAACAGAGACCAGTACATTAGTGCAAATAAATTTGAGATTCCTTTTCTCTCAAAAGGAAATTTTGTGGGAACATGCATTCAATAGCTAAGAACCAAGTTATACTGCTGCTTTAGCGGCTTTATGTAATTATTCAGGTAGATGAACACAGCATTTTGTACCATAAAGTCAGGTGTGCAAGATTGAAAATGGCATGTTCTCTAAATATAAAAACATCCTCATTTTATATTTAGGAAAACTGAGCCCATAAGGATTTAAGCAATTGACCTGAGTGATCTCCAGTAGCTAGTGACAGAGGAGCAATAATGAAAATCTAGATACACAGTTAATGACTCTGTTCATTCATTTCTACACAACTGCTTCTTGAATTTAAGGCACCTGGTATAAGTCAAAGTCAGGTATGCATGGTTGAAAATGGCATGTTCTCTTTGTGCTCCCAATGCAGGGTCAGCACAAGAGAAAAATATAACAAGTGGCCACTGAGCAGAAATATTGAATGGATGACAAATTTTCTCTAGTCTCCTTCCAGCCCCACTCTCAGATGCTCTGGGTCACACTCAAGAGCCTACACTAGTCTACATCATATAATCTGTGTCTAGGTCCCACTTATCCCAAAATGAGTACTTTTCTGTACCACTCTGGCCATATTTTGTACCTAGTCAAAATTCAGAATCAATTCTTCAAGGCCTCTCGGCCTCTATGTCACTAAGTAGCTAACATACACCTTTCTTTTTAATTTTCCTTTCCTTTCCATATTTTGTTTGTCTAGGCAATAAATTCACATTACAGAAGCTCCTGAAATTGGTATTTAAAAGCAGAAAAACATCCAACTGATGCACGAAGAGCTCTTAATATGATTATATTTGTATTACGAACATTTCGGTGTTTCAGAATAATATAGTTCATAGAGAAAAACTGAATATTAGTTAGATATTAGTTTTACATTGTCTTTCAAAGAACTTCATTTTCCCCTTTTAAGTCATTGGAGAAAATGAAATTTTAATTAGTAACCTGAAAGTTACTAACTACATCTTTCAAGTCCCATCTTTACATATCCAGGTTCTTTCCTTTCAAGCAACCCGAAATTATATTCTTCAAATAGTTAATAAAACTTTCACAGTTGGTGAAATAAAGAAGAGACTAGGAAAAAAAAAACTTGGCTAGGGATAATTTTTTTAATAGTATGTCATCTAAATTTAATAGTACATTCTAGTATTCTTTTGGGTTTGAATGCTTCAAATGAATTCATAATCTTAATGGGTTTTTATACAACCCAGAGATTAGAATCCAACCTTGATGTTTAAGGAATGCATAGAAATAAGGTGTCTCACATTGATTGATCGATTGATTCTGGAGATTGAACACAAAAGTACTTTATCACTGAGCTACATTCCCAGTTCTTTTAATTTATATATGTGTTAATTTTGAGGCAGGATCTTGCTAAACTTAGTGCCCTCAAACTTGTCATCCTCCTCCCTCAGACTCCTAAGGCATTGATATTTCAGGCATGTACCACCATGCCCAGCATCTCACTATTATTGTTAATGATGACAATGATGATGACCATCTTTTTAGTATGTAATCTGTATAAAGAATATATCCCTAAGAATTATCATATTTACTCCCCAAGACAACCTTCTCAATCTTGTCATTTTGGTTATTTATCACCACTTAACAAATGAGAAAATCAGTGTTAAGAAGGATTAGGCTTATTCAACTCCTGGCTAAAATAAAGCAAAGCCTTGCCTCAAGCAACCTCAATTCCCAAACTTCTATAATTTTATCTGTCCTTCAAGACAGTAAGCATCATCCATCTAGGGATAAAGTTTTCATTTCTCTGTACCAGGTACGTGGTTATCGGGGTTTCTAAATTTAGTGCAGGAATTTCACTTAGGTAATGTCCTAAAGTTGACAGCTCTATTCCTTATTTAGAAACTCTTCTCATGGTTTCATTTTGAAAAAAGAATCATTCTACACAGAAGTATTCTTTCACTCTGCTCTCAATGTCACTGGAAACACTTGCCTTTATTACTCCCCACAAAAGAAATTATAGTGGGAAACATAGTTAATATTTATTTTTAAAGGAGATAGTGCTTAACAAATGGAACAATTCAGTATTTCAAGCCAATATTACAAATATTGAAAGCTATACCCATAGCTGAAGTCAACTGCTTAGGACAGTGCAAACAAATCTTACAGGAGACCACTGCAGTAGCACGAGAAAAACCCCTGAATTGGTGGGTGTGGCAAAGTGGCTCTTGATACCAAAACCTCAGAAACGTCCAACCAGTACAAGTTAATACATGATCAATGACTGTTCTACAAATGGGGACTGAAGCAATGTCACAAAACAAGCTGGACCCTTTTCTTTTTGTACCTGGCCAATTTGACTATTTTAAAGACTTTGTATAAGAGGAATCTTGCAGTATTTGTCTTTTTGTCAGTGACTTATTTCACTTGGCATAAAGTTTCACCCATATTGTAGCATGTGATAAGATGTTCTTCTTTATAATGACCACTGAGCCACAACCCCCACGCTTTTGCTTAATTTTTTTTATTTGGAGTCTCACTAAGTTGCCTGGGGCCTCACTAAGTTGCTAAGACGGCTTTGACATTCACGACTGAACCCTGACTGTTGCCAACTTAAAGGAAGCCTGATGTTCTTGTCTCTCCACCCTTAGAAACCTCATCCCCTTAATTCGAGCTGGAATCCTCAAGAGCTTTCAAAGACATCAGAAAATATTGTCCAGATAGGAGTCTAAATTTCCCACTATCTGGGTGACTTTCTCAGTGACTCTTAAAACAAGACACACATTTAGACATGTTAGCAGGCTAAACTGTGACCTCCTACGACATGCATATATCTTCATTCCTGGAAACTGAATTTTCACCTTATTTGAAAAAGCATCTTGGTAGATGCTTGGCAGAATCCTGAGATGAGGTGGTCATCTTGCCTTATGCAGATGGGACTCTTATCCAAATGTACTGTAAGAGATATGTGGAGGAAAAATACTCAGAGCAGAAAGTATGTGAAGATGGAGGCAGAGATTGGAGCCATGTTGCCACAAAATGAGGAAGCTGGTAAATACCAGGAGCTGCAGAAGTCATGGAAGAGATGCTCCCCTAAAACCTTCAAAGCAAGTGCTGCCCTGCTCATGCCTTGATTTTGAGCTCCTGGTATCCCAAACTGTAAAAATGATCCTCTCTTATATTGCCTCATTTTATTTTTGTCAGTGTTAACAGTCAATGTGTCTTCATGGCACCCTACATATTGTTGAAAAGACCCCACTTTCCTTTACAGTGTTTGTAGGGAGGAAGCCCTTCTGTTGGTACTTCCACAACTGCCAATGTGGTTGATCTCAGTCATTTTCCACACTTTGTAATCTACAGCTGAGACTCATGAACTTGGGATGGGAAGACATTTCTATCTTATTAAGCTTCTATCAAAATGCAAAACTACCTAAAGAAATAACTTTCTGAGGTGATAACAGTACTATTGTGGGATGCCCTCTATGCTACAGGATCTGAGAAAGGGTGAGAAGGGGAAATGCAAGGTCCAGAAAATTCCAAACACCACTTCTAAGTACTGAGCATGTTTCTTAAAATGACAGATCAACTCCTCTATGATATCAAACCATCAGAAAAACAAAGCAACTAATTATATTCTGAAAATGTTAGAAATATCAGAAAATGACTTTCAATACACAAATCATGGTTGTTTCACCAGATGCCTTTCATTAAGGAAATGGAATGACATAAATTTTCCTCATTTGTGCTGTAATTAGAGTTCAAAAATATGTATTTAGTGCTGTTACAGATTCTGCTAAAAAGTGTTCAGAGCATGGCAGTGGAAAAGAGATTGACCTAAGATGACTGACAGATTTATTTCCCAAAAGGTCTTTAAAGTTAGCAATATCCTGGAGGAATTAGAAGGGTCAGAATATGGCACTAATCTTTTGTACACTCAAAAACTGGAATATCTCGGCCCATGAAACTAGTCTCTTCTCTCAGGAGCAGACTCATATTGGACAAGCTCATGGGACTCTTGAGCAGAATCCAAATTCCAATTTATTTCTTTTCATTGAGCACCACAATCAATGCTTAGATCATTGTGATTCCAGAAGCCTGACTTAGTACTTTGCTATATAGGAATTTGTAGAGAATACTATACAACAATGAAAGCTACAAGCGGGAGACTGTTTTGTGCGCATGAAACCAGAACACAAGACAAACAGACATTCAGACAGGATGCTGTTAGCTGAATAAGTAAGATAATTTGAACGTTTAATAACTGCTTAACCAACAGTTCCTCATTCATGGACAATGTTAGAATATGTGCTTCAGGTGTTTCTTCTATAAACCTCTTTGATGCCAGCTCAGACTCTGAACAATCCTACCATCACATTTGCCTATAAACTTACCTCTTTCGAGGTTCACATCTCCTCTCTGATGCATCAAGCATAGATGTCATATGTCAACTCAAAGGGCAAGACTCTTATTTCTCTTATCCCTCACCTTAACCTTTGGAGTTAGTTGTGACAACACTATTAATTGCAGACAAAATACAACAGAGGAAAAAATTAATATTGTTATAATGTAGCTTACAACTCTTGATCAGTTAACAAGGTCATCGTTCATTATTGCTAGGTAAGACAACAACACAATGAAAATGACTATAACAAAAAGCTGGTGACCTCAACATTTCAGGTGGCCCCTAGTATAAAGCCTGACTTTGATGTGTTCAAACAAGCATAAATATAGAACTCATGACGAGGTCTACAAGGACTGTAAAATCTGAGAGGAAGCTTCTAGAGCTGCCCTGCTTAAGAGATTTAAAAGCAGACAGATCAAAGCATGTGTCATTAAAAATCCTGCTGGTTGTCATGAAAGAAGGGGTAAAATTGTAAACTCATTCAGTTGTATCCATTACTGTAATGACTTGGAATAGGCTAGATTACAAAAATGAAAGGTGAGTAGTATGGGGCATAATAATATTAATCACAGGTCATATGCCACTGGTATTGAATCCTTTTGTGCAGCAAAGACAGCTTTTTTCTTTCTTTCTTTTCTTTTCTTTTTTTTTTTTTT
>NW_025999924.1:3380282-3412948 GCF_001458135.2 Marmota marmota marmota | reverse complement strand
AAGAATATATATATATATATATATATATATATATATATATATATATATATCTCCACTGAATAATCAAATCAAATTTTAAACAGGTTAAAAGCAACACTGTCATATCATAGTGAATCTCATCAGCTCTCATATCTCATACTTTCCTTCATGAATAGAGTGTTGTAATTACATAGATAGGGAAATGAGAGTTTAGAAATACCTACATGTTCAGCATGCTGAAAGGGAATGTCTGGAATAGATAGATAGGTTTTCTTTTTTAGAAGTTGGAGCTTTGGGCTAGGCATCATGCACAGGCCTGTAATTCTAGCTACTCTGGAGGCTGAGGCAGGAGAATTGAAACTAAGTGAGACCCAGTCTTAAAGTAAAAAATCAAGAGGGCTGGGGATGTAGCTCAGTAGTAGAGGGGCCCTGGATTCAACTCCTAGTGCCAGAAAAGAAAAAGCAGAAGTTAATGCTTAGGATAATTTCTGGGTGAACCGTCTCCTTGGGTGAGGCTAATTATATTTGTATGCTCTGTAAAGCCTTCCACTGACAGTGTTTTTCTTAGAGTACTTCCCTTAAAATGCATTCCTCTTCAAATTGATGCTATGCCTCTTTTAAGTGGGCCACCCTGTATATTTTGAATGAGCTTTTTTCCAGTAAAGAACCATGTTGATGTAAATCTACGTTGGCAAGAGCGTCATCAGAGTCAGCTGGGAGTGACAGGCATGTTCCAGCCAATTCTGGACAAAGTGTTGAAATCTGCCTCCAAGGCTACAAGAGCAAATGCACAGAAGCATGCCCACATCTTCACAGGGATGACGTGCAGTTCAGCAAAGCCCTGGCTCTGTTAGAACATAAAACACGTACCAGGAGCATTTCTTGAAGGGAAGCCAACCAATCAATCAAGCAAGAACTATATAATCCTTACAGGTTAAAAGGTGCCAGGGCTCGCCTTTTTCCTTGAGGGTGGGGGAGAGTTTGTACATGTTGCTTTGCAGGCACACTTCTTTTCTAAGTTACAAGAGATCATATTTCCGAATAACAGCCAGCCAGCTCTCATAACATAAATCTACAAACAGACAATACAAACCCACAATTCACATTCCAGACAGAAATCTATGATCTATCAATTTCATATGTTTTTAATTTACAATTGTGATAATGAAAAATTCCAGTATAAATGTTAAGATATGGCAGTCTTGCCATCCTAATTTTTTAAATATTTTATGCCAACACATTAAAACCTACTTATTTAATTAAAGTAATAACATTTTTATAATTATGTGGATAAACTAGTGTGGAAAGCACAAGACATATTTTTTTTCAAAATATTTTTTCCACTTACTTCCCCAATATCTAGCCTTACATGTTTAAGAATAGGACTTTGTGCCTGACTCAGAGGAAAAAAATGTAATTCATGTTTAAAAATGTGTCCCAGGGCTACTCATTTGGAAACTAGCAATTTCCCAGTCTCCTTTCTGCATCTTCTGTCATATATTTCATCTCTGCAGTATAAGAGGTATATGGTACAGAGGTGGCTTTTGTCAGACAAAAAGGTTGATATATAGTCTGCTGGGCATACTTGAATAGCCCAATTCCCATTGCTCCTCCCCTCCATTTCTACAAATGTATCACAAATGCTCCTAAATACCTGGAATTAAATGAAACAAACAGACCCAAGAAACTGACCAACGCAGAAGAGTTCGTGTTTGTTTGACTACATGGTCTCACCCAAGTCCTTTCCTTTAATGGACATCAGTCATCACAAGAAGCCCAAGACTTCTGGGTTGTTTCTCATCACCAGATGGTTCTATAAATCCCCTAGTCTGGCTTAAGTACCCAGCCCTCTCCCAATCCCACATACCCTTCATTGTGGCTTCTAGCAGTCATTCTACAATCTCCTGTATCCTCATTGCCTTCCATGGCTCACTCTTGTACCTTCTTGCTCTAACACTCCTGCTGCCCATTTAGAGTGCTGATTTCCTTCCAGTGTTCTAACATGGTGGCTGTTTTCCCTTCCGCATGTTTGTACCATTGCTCTCAAAGGAGAAGTAGGTGTCTTTCTTGTTCTTCTCTACTACTTTCAGACCATGATATTTCATTGGCCCTGAAATATCCTTGAAACTCATACTATTAGTCTGCATCCCTCCAGGTACGAGTCTTCCATAGAACTCCAGGTCCATCCCTCTCAGTGCCTAAAGATTCCAGTACCATCTCACTCAACATATACTTTGACATGATGCATAATGATCATAATTGCCTCCCCTGGTCTCCCAGTTTCTTGGTTTCATTTCAGGTGATCATATCCATAATTCCACTTCAGCTACCTAATTTTCATAACCATAATCAAGTCCTTTCCATTATGAGTAACTTACCCAATAATTACCATTAAGCATCTCTGGATACTTTCTTTCTTCTAGCTCATTCTCTCTAGCACTGTGACTCTCCCAATTTTTCAAATTCTTAGAGCCCTACAATGCATTTACTTTACAGTTCTTTAGTTATCCTCATTAATCATGGTCCTCTTTTCCTCAACAGCCCTAGAATAAATATGGCATGGGGCATCATGACTCCATCTTTGCACATTTTTCAGTTCAGACATAACTGGAATATCTCACCTCAGTTAAATCCAGTCTTCTCTCACCTCTGCCTTTATGCCTAAGCAGTCAATAACAGCTGAGGAAAAACACAGCCATAGCAACTTTAAATTTATAAGTACTGGCCTAACGTGGGTTTTTAGTGTTACTGGGAAATGCTACATTTCTATAGCCAATGTGTTCTCTCTTCCTGTGCTGATCAATCATGTCACTTCCTCTCCTCTCCCTTCAGACCTCCAAGAACTCACCTCTTTCTAAAGCTGATTAGCTTACTAGTTTATTACCTAGTAGAAGCAAATACACACTTACAGCCAAATTTGCCAAGCTGTTGGCCTTCTATACCCATAGACTTTTTATCTTTTTCAGAAGAATCGTTGCTGTCATTAAGGACACCTTCTTTGCTGCACTAATACTTAAGATCCCTCTGCACCCTTATCAATTCTCCTGTAATTCACCGTAATCTATTATGATGAAATATCCTCCTTCCTATGAGTTCTTCCTCAAAATCATAAAACGCATTGTGAAAAACTATAATTAACAACACACCCTTGAGCCACAGCTATCATTCGATTTTCTCCCTTATTCTCTCCACCTTACTTTACAGCAACACTCTAAGAGTTAACTATAACCTCTACTTATTTCATCATCTCTTCAGCCTATATGATGTATTCACTGTATAAGAAGACTTTTACCTCCAAAGTCAAACCTCTGAGTAATCCTCTTCCCCACTGTATCAAGATAGGTTGTGTGACCCATAAAATATGGCACAGTGATGGTGTGTCACTTCCAGGTCTGTGTCATAAAAGTCATTATGCCTTGACTTCTGTTATGTTTTAGATAGGAGGGGTCCTCCAAAATCTCATGTGTGAGATATGGCAAAAATGTTCAGATTTGAAATGTTTATAACAGCATAACTTAATTAGTGGATTAATCCACTGATATGGATTAAATGGGTGGTAACTACAGGCAGGTAGAATGTAACTAGAGGAAGTAGGTTACTGGATTATGTCTTTGGGGTTTGTATTTTTGTCCCTGGTGAATACAGCTCTCTCTGCTTCCTGGTTGCCATGTCCTGAGCTGATTTCCTCTGCCACGCCTTTCATCCATGATCTTCTGCCTCACCTTGGGGTCAGAACAATGGTGTTGTCCAACCCTGGACTAAATCTCTGAAACCAGGATCCAAAATAAACTTTTATTCCTCTAATTTGTTCTTGTCAGATATATTGGCCACAGCAATGAAAAAGTCAACTAAAACAACCTCTTTTGGATCACTTACTCTGGTTCATATCGTAAGGACACTCAGCCCTCTGAAAAAGCCCATACAGTGAAGAACCAAAGACTTCTGCCAATAGTCAGAAAAAAAAAACAAAGCTGTCCACAGACAGTGCTATTTTGAAAACTGATCTCATGCCCCCAGATAAGCCTTCACTGATAGTTGACTGCAAACTTTTGCAGAAAATTGTGCCAGAATCACCATGTTAAGCTGTTCCTGATTCTTAATTTCAAAAATTATATGATATAATAAGTGCTTGGTTTTAAGCTGCTAAGTTCTGGGGCATTGAGTCATATATCTCTCAATTCAGTCTTGTATCATCATGACTGTAACAAAGCCACATGTGCTGTGGGCCACTAAATGTCCTCCATATGCCAATGCAATGATCAGTCCTCAGCCCTTGTTTTAGTAGACCTACGGGTAGCATTTAATGCAACTTACCACTTTCTCTTTGAAATAGTAGGTTCATTGGGCTTCCAGATATGACTTTCAATTTTCCTTTTTACCCCACTAGTCTCTCTTTCACAGATTCCTCTGCTGGTTTTCCTCATCTCCCTGCTTCTTAATTTTGAAGAGCCCCAACTGTCAAAAATCTTTCCTGTATGTACACCTGATCCCCAGGCAATGGCATTCTAGTCTCACAGTTTTTCATACTACCTTCTATATTTTAATGACTTCCAAATGTTGCTCTCTAGTGTCCATATCTTCTCCAAGCTTCACACTCATATATCCAATTATCTAAGAAATTATATTTATTCAGAAATTTAGGAGGCATCTCAAATGTAAAACTTTAAATGTTAGTTTAAAACTAAACTCCTGATTCACCTCTCCTAAATATACTCCTTCCACAATCTTCTCCACCAGCTTAGCAAATGGCAGGTCCATTCTATCTGTTTCTGAGGTGCCAAATTTGGAGTCATTCTTGATTCTTCTTTCTTACCCTTCAAATTCTCCTGGCTCTGCTTTTCGTATTATAGACAGAATTGTGACCTTTTTTTTTCTTTAATCACTTATACCTCATTAATTTTTCTTTAATCACTTATACCTCAGTATTCTAGATCATAATCTCACCTGTTTTTTTAATTGGTCTTCCTGTCTCTACCTTTTCTCTGCATTTCTATTTTCTTCACAGAATCAGGAATGATTCTTCCAAAGCTTAAGACAGATGGTCTCTTCCTAAGGCAGACACTCCAATTACTAACCTTTTCACCTTGATACATCACAGTTTTCACCACGGAAATCCCAAAACCTTAATACAGTTTTAAAATACTATGTGATCTGACTCATGTATATGGTTCTGACCTCATTTATATAACCCCCCCATCCCTCAAACATGCCAATCACATCCTCTCTCAGGGCCTTTTCATTTGTTATTTCTTCTGCCTGAAATGTTCTTTACCTAGATAATCATATAGGTCACTCAGTCATTTTCAGACCTCTGTTCAAATGTCACCTTAGAGTCTTCCCCAAAAATCTTACATAAAATTCTACATCCCTTTATTCTGCTTTTTTCATCTTTACTGTGTTTATTATTCTCTAACCCTTGGAATATTTATTTGTACACTGTCTTTTCTTCTATTAAAATATGTGCTCTACTGGGGCAGAATTTTGTCTATTTTGTTCAGTGCTCTATCCCCAGAAAAGTGACAAGTATGTATCAAATACACAGAACTTATTTTTTTGAATCAATAATTCCTTTTGAAAGGATAATAGGACATTTATCTCTTGAATTTCACTCTGGAGAGTTAGTCTTGAAATAGAGAAAACTGTCTTCAGAGCAAGATGGTTTTGTCTGCATAGTCCATCAGAAATGCTAGATGTGTTCTGAGATTATACTCTTACAATTTAGTAAAAAGGTAGGCACAGTTCTCACATAAATAATGTCTCTCTTCTATGCCTCAGAAGACAAGTGCCACCAGTGGAATTAATATTCCTGATGTGAACAAAAATACAATTTTGTATTCTGCTATTTCAGAAGGATTATCTTGGAAGAAGTAGCAGGCACTAGCTTGCTGAAAGATGTTTTACATTGGTCTAATCAGACTGAGGCCTCACTTTCCAACTATTCAATGTTTAAGGAAAACGCTTGTGGCTTATCAAGCTTAGTATGAGGTAATAACTCAAAAGTGTCACTTCCTTTTAGGTAAAGTGAAGCTGTTAAGAAGATAAAATTGATCATGTTTCATTTAAGTATATAAATCCCTGGCTGGAGGAGGAGGGAAGGGGGGGAGGGAGGGAGAGAGAGGGAGAGAGAGAAAGAGAGAGAGAGAGAGAGAGATACTCTTCAAAATCTGATTCCAGTATACCTCCATGACCCCCTTCCCCAGAGATATTCAACTCACCAAACCCATGCATACCTCATATCTTCCCACACTGTTCCCACAGTGAGAGGGACTCATCTCCTTCAGGCCATTTTCTCTCTATAATTCTATCTAGTTCTCTCCCTGTCAGATTCCTTCCTGGACCACATTCTACTTTTTGTATCATGTCAAAATGAAACATAAACCTAATTAGGTTGCCGTGAATATTAAACAAGATAATCTAAAATGATGCTTGGGACTTTTCATGACCACTGCAACTTAGGCATGAAGTCTGAGTGATTCCCATAACCAGATGGTCTTGGTTCTTAGTAATGATAACTACTGTTTTATAATTATTTGAGTAGTGATAGTTGATTCCTCACTAGATCATAATCCTTGAGAACAAATACAATGACCAAATAGTATCCCATATACAATGTACACAGAGTAGACACAGCAAATTACTTGAAATAAGCATCTAAACTTCATAGGCTCCAATCACACTCTGTGCTCCATGCAGACAATTTTTACATTATGACTGAATAGTACTTCATTCTTTTCAAAAGATCTTTGTGTTAAATATATCATTTAAACTTTAAATAATATTATAAAGCACATATGCTTTAGAAATAGTTCTATTCATAGATGAACTTAATTATGGTCCATGGAGTTTAAATGAGCCTCTAGGACTCCCATAGTGAGTGAGCAGCAGCATCAGGCTAGGATTTAGATATCTAGAGCTCCTCTTGTATCACAAGATAGAATGAGGTGAATCAGTTCCTCCCTTCACAAAGCTTGTTCTCTAGGCAGGCTTTTCTCATCTGGGGCTAATTTTGCTTCCCAGTGGACACTTGGCAGTTTGCAGATATTCTAGATTTTCACAATAGGGCAGGAATTACTGTCACACAGTGTTTAGTGGCCACAGCTGTTCCTAACTTCCTACAATGCACAGGATAGCCCCCAGGACCAAGTATTATCCTGGCCTGATTGTTACTAGTATGGAGGTTGAAAAACCCTGCTCCAGATCTGGCTCCACAATGAAAGGCTGTGAAGTATCCACAGAAAACCTTATCAGAGATGGTCAAGGAGAGACTTTGGAATGACAGACTGAGCTGGAAATGCCAAGCTGAGGAGTATGAACTTGAGCCTATAGACCCAATTGATTTAACTATGGCTGGTGGACCAAATCCAACTTCTCTTTTAAAAAAAAGAAGGTTTTATTGGAACATACTCAAGCTCACTTGCATAGATGTGGCTGCTTTTGAACTGAAATGGCAGAGTTGAATATTTGCCACAGAGGCTACATGGCTCAAAAGCTCAAAGTATTTTCTTTCTAGCTCTTTGAAGACAAAATTTTGCTCACTTCTAACTATAGAAAGTAGCAGAACTTTAGGATAATTAGTGAGATTGCTTAAGGAGGACATCCTTAAGGGGAAGGGACTGATGGCATAAAATAAGTTAAGAGATTATTGAACCAGATCAAAACACAACACTAAGTACTAAAGTAAATGGTAGTGTTTGGAAAGAACAAAACATCAAGAGGTATTAAAAGAAATAATCCATTGTATAGTGATGCTGCCACATCAATATTTATAGTAGCTCAATTCATAACAGCTAAATATGGAACCAGCCTAGGTATGGTTCAACAGATGAATGGATATATACATAGTGAAATATTAGTCAGACATAAAAAAAGAAATTATGGCATTTGCCAGTAAATGGATGGAACTGGAGAATATCATGCCAAGTGAAATAAGCCAATCCCAAAAAACCAAAGGCTAAATATTTGCTCTGATATGTGGATGCTAACTCACAATAAGGGGTGGCAGGGGTGTAGAGAAGAATAGAAAGATTAGATTAGACAAAGGGGAATGAAGTGAAGGGAGTGAGATGGGAATAGGAAAGATAGTAGTATGATTTGGGCATAAATTTCCTACATTCACATACAAACATATAACCGTTATAATTCTATACTATGTTCAACCAGAAGAAGAACAAGAAGTTGTATTCTTTGTATATATGTCAAAATATATTCTATTGCCATGTATAACTCAAATGAATACAAAAAAAAGAAGAATTCATAGACCCAGGCAAAAGGAGAGCAAAGCAGAAGTCAAGGATGATTAGGAGTGGTTCACTGAAAAAACTGTGACCCAATGAACATAAATATTAAAAAAAAATAGAAAGCAAGAACAGTATGCTTGCTTGTGAGCATGTCAAATTTAAGGTAAGAGAGGATCTTTCAAGTGGAAATGTCTAGAGGAGGCATATGCAATGAAGCCAGTGATATGAGGGTTAAGAATCAGATTTTGTTAAATGAGCTGAGAGCAGAGTTGGGGTACAGGTCAGACACACATGGATACGGAACATATTAAAATGAGGTCAAAGAGCTAAGTATATAACTGGGAAATGAAGACAATGGAGGTGGAAGAGAGAGATCTCACAGAAACTGTTAACATATTGAATGAAACAGTTTCATGTAGGGGTGAGCCTTCATATTGAATGCTAATAATATATAGCTATGGTTGACACTGAACATATTGACTAGTGATCTCCCATGTAAAGATAATACTGCCTTTAGTTGGCTGAAGTGTGCAATTGCTCATTGATCAAGAAAACCCTGTAAGTGAATGTTAGATAATGCTTCTCCTTAATCATTCCCAGCTGGTACACCCCTGACTTTCCTTGAAGCATTTATTAATTTTACTCCAGGGCAAATCATAGTCCCCTGGAGTCCCTATAGTAGTATAAAAGAGAGAAGGAGGTGATGAGTCAAGATGTTCCTTTGAAAGTCAAGTTGTTTTCAAAGGATGGCTTTGGCATCACTTGCTTATAATCTTGGCATCTGGGACCTTGCCGCAGACCTACTGCAGGTACAGGGCTGCCTTCAGGAGTGTGACTACACAGTAACACAGGATTCCACTCTCAGAAGGGTTCTGTGTGGGATTGAATGTCTATATTCCATCATGAAATTTGTAATTTTTTTAAAAAACAAAGGGCCCTGGATTTTCATTTTACCTAGCCCTGCTAATCATGGAGTGAGTACTGTGTGAATATTCCAGCCTAGAAATAAGTTCTCCATAATATTATAGTGGTGTAAAAAAAAATGTGATTCCTTGCTAATCTCAGCTTTCACTTATTTGCTTGGAGGTCCCTACTTTAAAATACAATTTGTGCCCCTTAGAAGTAGAACTTTGAATATGCCATTAGCAAGTATGATATTGAATGAGATAGTCTGCATCTGTACAGCTACCAGATTGGAAATTAATAATTATAGGGTGGAAAGGCAGGGTACTAACACTGTACATGCAGCTTAGGAACTGGAATCACCCAAACCAAGTTCATCAGGTGAGAAGAACCTCTGCAAGAACCAATGTCCCTCTTCCTTTTAGAAGTACCAATGATTCAGGGGCCACTGATTTGTTACATTATTTGGTTTCACTTCTACCAAGTTAATTTCAGACATAGTTGGTGTTCCTTATTGAATTTTCAAAGGTGGAATTAAATACTAAGATGATTATTTTCTTTCCAAGTTCCTTTCAGTTATTCTTATTGCTTTAAGGAAGAAGACTTACTTGGTCTTTTACATGTCTATGTTTCTAACTAAATGCCATTTTAAACAGAGAGCAGACCTCAGACTTAGAGTCTTTCACTGATTACAGTAATTAGATAAACTTGAATCTATTTTGCCTTTTATATTGTATTTTTTTCACTTATCTTCTATGCATGGTAAATGATACTGGTTTCCAATTTATTCCAGTAATGATGTAAAACTTCAATTTTACACCTATGGACCTTTAAGTAAAATGTAAATCTACTAAAAATATTAAATGCAAAGCAGTATGAATGGTTTACAGATGTGAAGGTGAAACCAGAGAGATCATGGCGTTAATGACACCGCTATTGTTATTAGTATGGGGACTTTATTAAAGTAAGCCTGGTTCTATTCATAGGAGAGCCATACAAATTGCAGCCTTGTGCGTCATGAGCCTGCAATTCATATATGTTTTAGTTATTACTACCCATAAATCATATGCTGTTCTATTTGGCACTCACTCAATAGAAGGTCGTAAAAAAAAAAACACACTGCACAGAATAAAGCAAAGTAAAACAAATACTATAAACCTAAAGAAGGTAAACAAGCAAAAATTATAATTCAAGTAACCTTATTATTCAGAAAATTGCTTACTTCAAAAGGTCAACTACATGTATTCACCATTATAACTATAAATGTAAAATTAGCTATGTAAGAAAAAGAACAGGTACTCAACTAATAATACAAAGAGGAAGTCACTTTATTTTAATATTAGCCAATTTGATCAGAGGGCTGTCTCATAAAGGTAATGGAAAGGAAATATGTTGGTTTGAAATTATTGCAATGCAAAAATTAATATGTATTGAACAGTGGACAAAATATTTATTTTAAAATAATATTTCTATGAAAACCTCTTCAAAGAGATATTCTATTATTTAATTTTAGTTATTCTAAAGATCTACTTTAGAAAAGTGGTGTTTAGTTTATGCTGATTAAAATTTCTCCAAATTGTCATACTAAAAAAGGAACTGTGGAGGTTGTTATTTCAAATTCCTCCTAAAAATCTTGGCATTTCTTATGAGCTTAGGAATTGGTATATAATTTAACCAGCACGAATTCTAAGAGATAATGATTAGTCATCAGAGTTTAACCAGCTAATTATTCAGTAATTTCCCAAGAATTTAAAATATATTTATGTAGGATTTTTTTTCAGAAATACAAAAAGGTTTTCATTTCCAAAGTATAAGCTAAATATTATTAAAATGCATATATATGACAAATTATTGTAACTCTATTGTACACACATTCATTCATACATACTAAAGTCAAACTATATCAATTAGGTGTGCATAAACCCAGAATACACACACACACACACAGACTCACTGGGTTTGAAACTTCTTTCCATATGGAAATCACATGTATGGATTCCCTTGAGTGTTCTGCACAAGGAGTCTAGCAATGGAAGAGAAGACAAGTTCTTCAGTTGTTCAAACAACAAATACTTGCTGGACTCATACAGTTTATACCTGGAACTTCACAATGGATGTAAAGATTGATGGAAAATGAGGTTCTGACATTTAGGCACAGTCCATGGACATAGTCAACACATATAATAGATATATGAAATATAAAATATCATAAGATAAAACGGCCAAATAAATGGAAACAAATTGTGCTTGAGAAATTCAAGGAAAGATATCACTGAATGAAGGAAGGCAATTTGGGGTCAATGCATATTTGCTCATGAAAACTGAAAGTCACACCTCCAATCCCATTGTTTTTATTTTCTTTCCTCTCATTTAAGCTTACATTTTACTTATGATATATTGAACCAAAGAAAACAATCTTAGAAATGCTATTTTAAAGAGAAAAGACAATAGCATTTGCCTCTGGTCCCACATCCAGTTCCATCCTAAAAGCAGATATCTACTAAGCCAAAAGGACTATTCAGTCATGGTGGGATTTGGCATGAAGGTTGGAGATGACAGGAAGGAGAATTGTTCAAGGTAAGATTGGCCTTGCTCCTCCTGTCCGGCCACCTGGTCACTCAGAGTCAGCCTGTGAGTCAGCCCAGATCTGGTTACCAAGCAGTTTGCTGCTCTGTTGCTTAGTAACTTGAGCTTGTGGACCATCATTCCCAGCTGGCTTTTCTGGAACCAAGTCATAGATTTCTGACTTGATCTTTCTTCTGAGACCTGAAGTCTGTCATGCTTTATTTTGGAATCTCTGATAATAAAATTATTCTCTGATTGGTTTTGCTATATCTAAAAATCACTCCTGTGGTATTTAAGAATCATTCTGAATCAGAATGTCCTTGACCCTAAAGCCCTTCTTCATCAAAGACATATATTTCTCCTATGCATACACATATATTTATCAAAAAGAAGGATGTCTACTTTCAAAGCCACATGTATAAATAAACTGAGACTCCATACCAAGCGTTCTGTTCTACCTTTCTGTTAAGAACCATTTTATAAGATCTTTGAATATTCATCATTATAGTTTCAATATACAGATAGGGTAGGATAATAAATGTGAATGTGACTTTTAGCCTAAACAGAGGTGATAGGGACAAAAAGAAAATAGGATAGAGAGTTAGCCAGATGTGTGTTCAAGTTTTGACTCTACTGGTTTCATGATGATATAAATGAATGATCTTGGTTATGTATTTTTCTGGACCATAAAGTCTGCATATGTAAAGTATAACGGATAATATTTAAATTCAATCCTGGTTGTTTTGAAGGATTAAAGTACATAAAGTACTTGATACATGCAGGAGATAAATTATTCATCACTATGGTATAATAAATATAAGGTTATAAAACATGTTACTATGAAAGTGAGGTTTTTATTCCTTCTCATTTCAACTTTATAAGATTTCATTTGGAGGATAAGTACTTCAGCTGATATAGAGAAATTTGTGCCCTTGAAATCTCATGAGACGATTCTTCTATTCTCATACACAATAGTAAAGACAGATTTGTTAAGATGACATAAAATTTAAAAATTAAGAATTAGTATAATATTTATAAATCTCCATATTTTCTACCTAAAATCATGGCTTCTAGTTGATGTCTGATTAATTCTTTTTTTTTTTTTTTTGCAGTGGTGGGGATTGAACCCAGGACTGCGCATATGCTAGGCAAGGCAAGTGCTGTATCACTGAGATACTCACCTTCATTGTGATAGGCTAGAAGGCTATGCATGAGTCACAAAATTGTTATAGAATTATGTTTGTCATTTTTACCAGGCAATATCTACTTAATTCTCTTAGAGCAGCAAGCTGGAACTTGTTTTTACTTATCTTAAATGTATTCTAGTTTGTTATCAGTTTGTAAATTTAACTAATAAATTTTTTTACTTGTAAATATCAAATGTCTTTATAACCATATGACTTTTGAATACAGAGCCTAGACTTCAAAAAGGTTGAATAACTAAAGTCAAATATCAAGTGGGCAGCAGAAGTGAAAATACATGGTTTCAACTATACTAAATCAATCACAGGTTTAAAAACATGTTTTTTGGTGTTTTTTTTTTTTTTGTTAAGTAATTGCTTTCCTGGTAATAATGAAGTTTCTTCTTAGTTATCTAAACTCACAAGAACATTTTATTTACAAAGAACAATTTTAAAAATTAAAGTCAAAATTTAAATTATTTAAATGAACTTTGATATTCAAGTTTTTATTTTCATCTCAAAGTTTCTACTGTTTTCAAGGAAGAGTATTCTTTTGTTTGAAAATATTCTCACTACTATTAGCAAGGCTTCATTTGCAACAGATAGGTTTAATATCTTTTCTCCTTCTTTAAAATAAATGTCAATAATCACCAGAAGTACACAGGAGTAATAAGCTGTTAGGGTATTCAATGTTTCATTTTTTTAATCAATAGCTAGTTGTCTCATTATAATCACTGTAATGTTGTAAACATTACAAATCAATTGGCATGTAATTTACAAAAGCCTATCTAGGGTCTTCTGATTTCGGGTAAGGTTAATAATGCCTTTCAAATGCCTTCTAAAAGCTAAAGTCACCCTCAACTTGCAGTGCCTTCATGTACCATGATTCCCATAAAGCTAACAGCAAATTATAACATCAATACAACTTAAGTCTGACTGAATGGCTCCGCCAAAACATGGGGAAGTTACTTCCTGGTGTGTTCCCCAAATGATTCCCCTGGAACTTTCTCTCCACCTCCTGGTGTCATACTGCATACAGCCCTCACCTAGGTTCCTATCTCCCCAATGAACACCAGAAATGCTTTTCTCTGGGTATTTTTACCACAAAGGACATAAAAAATAAAAGGTTTAAAGATAAGTAGGACAAATGTAGATGTGGAACAAAGGAGAAAGGGTCCTCAAACAAAATCACTAAATAAGGCCTTGAAAAACCTACTCAGTTTGTGTATGTATGCGTATGTTTGTTTTGTGTGTATTTTTAACCTCAAACTCTAAATGGTAGGATTTCTCCTTTATAGGTAACAAATGATTTCTTCCCCTTTCTATGACTTCAAGAAAATTTATAGAATAGTTCTTTCTTAAGCAGCAATAAAAGCAACCACAGTTGCTAAAGAAATGATGACTCAAGAAAGCAAATGTTTATTTTGTTATTTTATTTTCTAATTTTTTAATTATTTATTTATTTATACTTTAGCAATGCTAGGGATGAAACAAAAGCTCTCATGCATGCTTATCAAATGGCCTACCACTGAGCTACACCCCAGCCCCAAATATTTACTTTTAAACTTTATACCTAATGCCGATGCTTGATAAAAAGAAATTTATAATGTACAAAAATGATTAAAAACATTTATCAAGCTCCTTCAAAATCTTCAGGATCTCCTCAAAGTCTCTTGAAAGAGACTTTTCAAAATACAAGTTTTAATTTTAAAGGAATTATTCTGTTGTTTAAGAATGTTACTAAGTACTTCTACGTTTAGGTATGCTGTAAGTAAAATCACACATGCATATTCAGAAATTATAAATATATTTGAGTATTACCAGGACACCATGTTCCTCAAAGAAATCATATTGCCTAATAGCATTTATTTACACTATAAGATGTCTCCCTCCATTCAATATATTAAGCACAGTATGAAATAAAATATTTGATATGAGAATTTTCTCATCTAATTCTTAATCAGGAATATAATCCCCATCACATTATATCAGATATAATATTCAGCTTTTATCAAATTTGGAATTTTAAAATGTTTTTGAGAGATATATAAACAAATAACCAAACTTGAGGGACCTTGATGAGTGCTAGCTATAAATATTAGTTATTAATGGTTAATGTTTCTAAAATAGCTTGACAATACTTTGGAGCCTAAATGGACTATTAAATTCAGGAAATTGCACCTTCATCTCCACTATAACAAAATGACTCAATGTATTCTGTTGTGACTATATGTTTGCTTAGATTGAAGTATGATACTGAATGTCATAATTAACAATATTCTAAGATTAGATAAACAGTTGACTTTTTAGAGCTAAATGAATGTATACTATTCCATAGTTTAAATGAATGATTCAGATCTATATGTATCAATACAGCTAAATTGCCATACTATAGAATGAAAAAAAGCAAGTTGCTAAAGGGTATACATGAGAGTTATTCTTTTTTACTCCATAACATGGCATAGTGAATTAATTGTAAACACACAAACAGTGGCACATTTGCATTCACATAAAAATAAAGACATGTAAAGAAAAACACACTGACTTCAGTATCCTCTGGTAAGGTAGAACAGTATGTAAAGGATGAGTGATGGCTTTAGCAGAATCCATTACACTTGATTCTTTACCAAAGCAGGGACTGGGGATACAACTCAGCATTAGAACATTTGTCTAGCATGCTAGAGGCCCTTGGTTTAATTCCCCAATAACTAACAGGTATACACACATACACACACAAATTGATACAGTGATAAAATACTGAACATTTTTAAAAGTGATGGATATTTGACCTTGTAGCATATAAATGTGAAAAATATAGTGATTTAAAATGTCTATAACTAATAATAAATTACTTTGTAAAATAATGTGGAATAAAAGTGCAAAAGTGTGGTGATATAAATATGACTACACAATAATTATCAAAGACTAAAAACAATCAGTTCTAACTCACTCGTCTATGACTTTAATTAGACCTAACCCAAAGGAACTGTGCTAAAAATCCAGTGAAGTGAAAACCTGAAAAGATATATAGAATTTCCTGTTTGATTTTTCTGGAATAAACCTGTATTGGAAGTCAGTTTTCTTTAACAAAGATTCCAGTGACCTTGGAATTCCTGATGTCAGAGGGAATCCCCTAGTCAAATGAAATCAGAGTCCTGTGTACAATCACTAGACAACAATGTTTCATATATTAAGTAAAAATGGTCAGAGTGAGAGCAAGCATGGATGAAAAAGAGTTCTAATCCTAACACACAGTACCAGGCCAAATACTAGTGTACTATAAGTATGGGCCAGTGATATAAACACTACCAATAAGCATTGAGAGAATAGCCCAGGTAAGAAGTACTTCAGAAATTTGAAGAAGGAAGAGATTATTTCCAGATGGGAGAAAATGAGGAAATCAAAGGCACTTGAGAGACTGTGGAAGGCAGCAGGCAGAGAAGGGACACCTGCCCTATGATCCTGCCTAACACCACTCCTTTCTACCTTCCCCATTCTCACAGTCATAAGACAGAATCCCATTCTTTGAATTCTTGGTCTCACCACATATATTCATGCCAATCCATCCACAAACAACTGACAGGGTAACCTGGAAATTTAAATATGATCCTAATGGTTTATACAGACTGAAGCTGGAGTAATGTACATATAACACATAAGAAGGAAATATTAGCTTATGACACTCATGAAGTACCAGTCCTGTGTGACACATTTTAATTTGTACACAACTGTACTTAATAAAACCAAAGCCTCAAATAGATACCACTTCCAGGAATTTGAGTAAACAGAGAAATTGAGGTTACACACTCTCTGCTGGAGTCACATGGCGCCTGGAGTATTGGGCCAACTCAGTTTGTTGCTCTGTAAGTGGGTCATGAAAACCCAAATAAAGCCTAAATAAGAACAAGCATGATTAACTCGGTAAATACAGTGTATAAACAGGTGAAATAATGGGGACTTACTTAAGGAAAGAGAAGACTTTTTACAAAGCTCAAGGACACTAAAATGTTGATCAATGGGTTTGTTCAGTAGATATCTATTAAGTATCCACCACTGGCCAACATCATGCTGAGCATGGGTGTACCAAGATGAATAGAACAGTGTTCTGGCTCTCTGGTGGGTTACTCCAAGCCTCTTGCCTTAGGGGCTACTTAATGCAAATAAGCAAAGATTCAAGCTGAGGGGTTACCAGAGCAAATCCTGGACCCATAGATAACAGTTGTAGGAAAGAAGAATTCAATTCTTCATAATCAAACTCTTTTCAATCAATAGGTCTATTAAACAACTCTCCTCCAAAAGGCATGAGGAGAGGGCCAAGAACTTGTTATCAGGGATGTTAGGAATTCCATGATGATAGAGGATGAACCAATTAACATACTAGAATGGAGATGGGCTAGCTATACATCATATCTGTTTTATCTTATTCCTTGGAACAATGTTGAGATATGTTTCTCAAATTCCTTTGCAAATTAATGTGGCACAGAGCTGATTCTAATGAGAATACCATTATGTGTGCTTGTAGTACTGCCTCACAAACATATATGACACCCTCCTTGCTCCTTCTCCCTGAACTCAGCTGAGCCTGGGAACCTTGGGAATCATGTTAGCAAACAGCAGAACTACAAGACGAAAGGATCCTTGGTCCCTCAAGCACCTAAATCAAGCTGCTTCCTCACAAATAGCAGAAGCAAGAAGTAAATAATTACTAAGGCAATCGACTGAGATTTGGAGATTTGTTTTTGTAGAACAGCAACATCACCTTAACTAAAACAGATATCTGCCTTGTGACATGATTTATTTTTTCTACTAGAATGTAAATTATTTTAAACCAAGAAATGACTCTTATTCCTCTTTGAGCACAAAATAGGCACAAAACAAACACTTCAAATATATGCATATCAAATGAAAGGAAATACCAGTGGTAAGAACTAGCATTGTGAGGCAGGATCATATAAGGCATGTATTGAAATAGTTGATAACTTTGGGGAAAGCAGAAGATGTGAACATGGTGGTAATAACAAACAATAAGTTAGCAAGTGTGTGTGTGTGCGTGTGTGTTTGTGTGTTTGTATGTGTGTGTGTGTGTGCAATTTGAAATACATTTTTTAAATTCTGTGTAATGCTTTGTAAAATTTTTGAAAGCAAAAATTGGATGATATTTTTCAAAGGATGCCTCTGCATATTATGAAAATCTTGAGACTCATTGAAGCAATATGGAAAATTTGAGAGACTCTTTCTGTCTCCTTTGCTGGATGGTTTTAGTCCATGAGATATACTGTTTCCTCTTGAGTTAATTGGGAATCAATATGATATTTTTTTTATTATCAATCCCCATTGCTCTCTTTGTGACTCTCTGATCTGGCTGAGACCTGATAGACCAAAATGAAATATTGGTTGAAATCATGCTCTTGGAGTTTTTCCAAACAGCACCAGAAAAGGAAGTGCCAGAAATTTCAGAAGAAAGCCTGTTTTCATGAGATTTCCTGCCTTCCTTACATCTCAACATGTCCAAATAGTTCAGATAACCTTCTGTTGAACTCTAGGTTGCTTCACTCAGACTAGAATCAAGCAGCAGAGTTCATACTCATCCACTCAACCATGGGTACAATTTAGGAACTATAACAATAAAGCAACTCAACCAAAAGGGACAGAGGATACCAAACTTCTGGTCCTGGCTGACTATGAGCTGAAGCCAGCTTTCCTGCTTTGGCACCGGATGATGCCTGGTCTTGAGCCAACGCCCTCCCATGAAGTATTTCCCTGTGTTTGTTTCATTCACTGCTTATCACTGGCAAATTTTTCAACAATATCTTCCTTATAGAGAAATCATCATTTTCCAATAATTTTTAAAACTGAAAAATCCAATGTTTTAATTTTCTTGTGACCATTATATACAGCTAAACCCATACCATCTAGTTTTTAAAATCTTGGAAGCAGTAAGAACATTTTCCCCAACTAGACACTTAGCTATTTAAAATTAAAATGTTGAAATTGGACATGGTTTTGCCAAGTGACATGCCCTTTGCTTCCTTTGTCATCTACTTTCATCTGTGATATGAATGCATTCCTGGGTACAGCCATGCCACTAGGTTAAATCTTGATTCTACATTCTACTGCTTCCTCCCTTAAAGACCTGTTTCTGTTTTTTTTTTCCATTCCAGGCATATACTTTCATTTGCTATGAAAAAAAAAAAACTGTATAAATATCTTTCAGATAGTTTCTCTTCTAATGCATTTATTATTTTCTGTTTGCTATACTGTTTCATCATAATTTATATTCATCTTATATATCACCTATCACTACCTAAAATTAAACAAGCATGTATCCCAGAGCCTCTTCTCAGTCCAAAAACTCCAAAAAAGCTTCACAATCATTTTAATTAGGCATTTTGTTTGTTTGTTTTAAGTAAGAAAACATCGAGAATCCTCCTCCAGAAAAATACATGGAGGAATATGCATAAAACAATTTCAACCATTATAAAGAAGATAGAAATACTCATGAAGCAAATTAAAATACTGACAAAATATTCAAACAATCCAAAATTTAAATGCACAATATTACTAAATACTAGCCTGCAACTTTCTGCAGACTTCCTAATTCCTTTCTTCTCTCCTTTGGAAAAGCTGGTTTGAGATTATAAATATAATGAAGCCAATTGTAAGGAAGAGTTTTATGGGGACACATATGACACACACATATGTGTACTGTGAGCATCTCGGTTCAAGCTGAGATAGTGCAGAAAAGGGAGGTAAATAGATTTTCATTCCCTCCTTTCTGATTCTTTCCTAAGCTGTTGGAGAACCTGGCAGTGATCTTAGCTTAAGAAACCAAAGAAATGCCACCACATAGGTATGGGAGTAAACTGCATTCTTATTTGACATCTGTAATCCAATTTTCTTGTAGGAACTTGCACAAGGAATTGAACTTTGAGAACCATTCCCCTCAACCTCTCTAGTTTCCTGTCTCAAGGAATCCTGCCCCGACTTGGACATTTATTTGTGGGATTTATTGTTAATGTACATTACCACCCATACACCACAGGTGAGGAATGATGATGATCCTCCCTTCCCACTCCCGAAATTAACCACGGGAGGTGCAAAATAACCGAGGGTGAGGGGAGGTTACCATTTCCGTGTGATCCGTGCAAACCTTACCATGTATGTGCTACCGTGAAACGACGCTGTTTGGGGATGTTGCTACTGAGAAGCATCCTGCGCAGGAGCCTGGGGGAATTTCTCGGAGAAATCACTGGGGAGAGCTTGGGAGAAACGGATTTCCTCGCTGTCTTGGACTTCTCATGCTGCAACAGGTTTTCCCGCAAGGATTTCACAAGATCCTCGTTCAGCCATGGGTTGGGACCATGCGGATTATCCACTTCAGGTACTGTTAAGGTGTCCGGGCTTGTGGTCTGCTGAGCCATTTTCCTGGTCAACTTTGTACAGTTGGCAAAAATCCAGGGCAACGTGGTTGCCTGGCCTCTTTCCAGTGATTCCCTTGCTTGCTCGGAGTCTGGGAAATGTCCGGGAAAGCAGGTCGGATCCAGCTGTTGTTAGTTCATTCGGCCTCAATCTCTCGGTGGAGACGGGGCTGCGTGTAGACCAGGCGAGCGCACCCCCTGCGGAAGCCTGTTCAACGTCACCGTCCTCTCCCGAGCCCCTGCCAAAGATCACTGACGAGCTCGCAAGGCAAAGGAACATGGAGGGAAGCCACAGCGCTGGCTCGGCTTTTGTCAGCGCTACAAAGCAGCCTGTTAAACTATTGGAACTAATGCGCCGCAGCTGCTCGAGTGACTTCTGCTTATGTACATAAAAAGTCCTGGGGTGGGGTGGGGGAGGGCTTAACCATGAGATGCCTGCTGCTCAGTTGTTTGGCCAGGCTTTCCATTTGCTTATTCCTGAATCCAAAGGAAAGAAAAACTTTGAACTTGACCTTCCTCTCCTGCAAGGGCTACTTATCTCCCTACAGTCTACATTCATAAAAGAAAATTGCTAGCCCTTTGGTTTTTTTTTATAAGGGAAGAATAAACAGGCACTAGCTAGGCAGGAGAAATATTTCCCTGCCTACTAAACTCAGTCTCATGCACCTTATTATAAGACAAATCCCAAGAGTCCATTTCATCAAATGGACTCCATCCTCCTCTAGTTAAAAACTACACACACACACACACACACACACACACAAAAGGTTTCAAAATATTACACGTGAAACATATTACAGGTTGCCGTTGTTGCCGTTGTGTTCCACAACCTTTTTAACGGTGGCCCTTTCAAAGCATCAAAGGACAGGATTCAGACCATGAATGGTGTTTGTAATCTTTCGCATTAAAGCTCACACCCCACCAGAGGGTCAGATGGTTTTCATAAAAGTAATAAAAAAATGATTTTAAAGTTTCAATTAGTACATATGTTAAATATATGATTTTATGTATTAAACCATTAAAGGGAAAATAAATCTAGCTTTTCATAATTTTATTTTTGCATTTTAATGTACGATTTTAATTTGTGATGAATTATTCAGAAGAGGTTCAAAATAAATGAGAAGAAATTACTTTCTGTATGGAAAAAAAGTAAAAATCTTGTAACAAGTGAGTAAGTGATAAAGCCTAAGACTCATTATATGGATACTAGAAGTGCAGACATTAGAACAGCTCCAGGGGAAACCCAAACCTTTAGCAGAAGAATCAGAAGAGAGAGGGGAATAGGGGAAGATAGGAGGGGAGAGAAAGGGGAAGTGCTGGGGACTGAGAAAAAATTATATTCCATCCACAGCAGACTGGTGATGTTATAGACAGTTTAGGGTTGAAATCAAATCATATTTTTCAGGGTCTAATACTACTTTACATTTTTTTTAAAGACATAAAAACTTAAGAAGGAGCGAATGCATCTACACAGAATGGAGACTGAAACAGAGTCAATGACTTTTTTCGGGGGAGGGATTCTATGATTATTATTAGGCCAATTGTAAGTTTTTCCTGTTTCTTTCCCCCTCCACACACTGCTTCACCTTAAGCTTCAATTCTTTAGAGTGTTACAGATAAGGAGGGATATTTAGTTTCTGTTCACACAAACATAGGATCAACCCTTTGGTCCATCTCTCCTGTTGGGGTACCTGTAACAATTCATAGGGATCTATGTGTCATGATTTAATCAGAGTACACTACGCCAATATTTAAAATTGAAAAACCAGAGAGAAATAATAATTATTCCTAAACAGTTTTTATAAATATAAGATTTCAGCAATGTGCAAAATTAAGTGGCAAGGTTCCTTAGTGAATGTATATATCTATATAAACATACACATATATATAATATATATCCTTTACATATATGTATGCTATATGTACTATGTACATTTATTATTATATGTGTGTATGTATAAAGTACATTTCCACATACACATATATTTTCATAAAGTGGGCAGAGGAGCTCCTAGCTGCTTTAGTAGTTATGCACAATAGGGGTACAATGCTTCCTCTCAAAGGGCTTATTTTAACATGATTAAAAGGCTAGAAAATGCATAGGAAAACACACCAGAACAACTGGGAAGTGACATAATCAGGTTCAGAAAATAAATTGAAAATGGTGTGTATATGTGATAAAAGAACTTTGTTATACAGATTGAAGATTGGGAGGTTCAAACATTAATGGAAAGGAAGATAAGAAAGATTTGTACCCACCAGAAATGAAAATAAAACTAAAAAGTGCAAATATAATAATGAAGCAAATTTTGGGTAAAAAGATAAGAAAAAGGAATGAAATAAGAAGGAAGAGAAACTCTGCAGTCACACAGTCAAAAAAGAAAAGAAAAGAAAAAAGATCAAAAAGAACCAAGAGGATTGAAGGGGAGGGAGAAGGAATGGGATAGGGAAAGACAGTAAAATGAGTTTGATCTAACTTTTCTATGTATGTATATAAATAAACCACAATGAATCTCACCATCATGTATGTCCACAAGACACCAATTTTAAAAAACTATAACTAAATATTTAGCAGAAGAATCAGTAGAGAGAAGGGAACAGGGGGAGATAGGAGGGGAGGGAAAGGGGAAGTGCTGGGAACTGAGGACAATTATATTCCATGCTTTTATAATTTTGTCAAAATAAATCCTAGTGTTATGTATAACTAAAAAAAATAAAAATGCAAAAGAAAAGAAAGGAAAAAAGTAGATACAAAAATTGTTCAGGTTCAAAGAAAACAATTCACAATATAGAATAATGTCAATAAAAAGCCAGTATACAACAAACTGACATGGAAAAAATAAAATCTTCAAAAATTTTCTCACTTTTTCAAGATTCATTTAAATTCAACATATATTTGGGGGCATTTACTTTGTACTAAGCACCATACTGAGTGCTTAATGCCTTTCAAAGAGGAGCTTGATGATGCCCTTGCCACCAGAGAGCTTGTAGTCTAGCCACAGGTGACGAGTACAAAACCACAGACATTCAGAAATACAGCCCAAGGACCCACACAAGAGCCTTCGTGCTGGAGATGTTTAAATGTCTGCTTTTAAAGAGACCAAAATGACTCTTAATGACTAGTATAGAAAAATATACTACTTAGAATAATATGGGCTTTTTATTTAGAAATTCATTAAGTTCAAGAGATCCCAGATTCTTCTTCTTGCTTTCAGTGGCCCCGTATAAGGCACTTACGAAGAACACACTGTTTACATGCTGGTCTTCTCATAAATGGTATTTATATAGGATGCTGATAGAGACTTGGCACTTTGTTGATGAGCACAACTAAGCTTAAATAGAAGATAAGACAATATTCTGTTAAAATTCCATTGGGCCGGTGGTTAGACATGGACTAAACCTAAAGGAGGGCATTCTGCAAATCTCCCATTGTTTTGGTGGGTGTTGAAGGGCTCTATCAAAATAGAGCAGGATTGAGAGCCTCTTCACAGGTCCCAATATCCTATCATCATCATTCGATTAATTTCCTAACAACCGCTATTCCCTCAAATGATGCATGCTGCTTTTTAAAAATAAAAATTTAATTTTGTTTTACAAATTCTTTGCTAAGACCCCTTGAAACAACTTGAAAAAACCCAGCTGTGTTGCAAAGTCAGACTTGAAAATCACTGCCTTAGGAAATATAAATTTGTCAAGTTCTGATGATAAAAAGGTGGGTAAGTCTTAGATAGACTGGCCATGTTCTTCATAGTAATGTAGAGGGTCAAGAGGAGCTTTTCCAACAGGAGCACTCCAGAACCTGCCTTTTGCACAAAGTCTCTTTAAAATTAGCTACCAGAAACTCGTCTGGAAAACACTGTACTGTAAGTGACAGCCAAATAAGGCCATAGGTTTTTACAAGTGGAAATTTGAAAGTGGGCGAAGTGTTTTGATAAAATCACCCACGCCTAGAACAGCAGATAATATCTCAACTTCATAAAGTTTTCCTAGATACCTCTTGGTGGGTTTTCAAATGTTTTTTTAGATTATTCAGAACTTGACAACATTTTGTTTTATTAATTATTCATGGACAGTAAAACAAAGAACACACGATTTAAGCAGGACAAAGATTGGAAAAATATACCCTTGTCCAGGTAACTGCAAGTGCGGGATTTCCCACAATTGAAAAGAAACAATTGTGTGGTTCATTCAAAAGAATGGATAAATTAAAATGATTTATACTTGACTAAAGAAAGCATTGTTGGCTTCTCCTGACTTTGTTTTAATTAGGTAAATATGTATTACTATGAGATTGTTTTCAAATTGCCCATAGGATGTGGTCCGTGGAAATGACCACAGAGTGCACGAGAGGTTGTTGTCTAATGGTTAAGAGGGTGTGGCATGTGTTTGGAGCTGAAAAGCTTGTCTTGAACCCCAACTGTGCTCTTTACTATTTGTATTACTTTGTGGCTCTTCATCTGTGAAATAGAATGAGGATAATTATGAGGAGGAAAAGGAGGATGAGGAGGAGGATAACTATTATGTAAAAATTATGCAAGGATCAAATATGTTAATTTCATGAAATAAAATGTGCTTTGGATTATACAGAAGAGAGTGAAAAAAAGGGAGGGGGCAAGAAGATTAGCAGAATGAATCAGACATTATTACCCTATGTGCATATATGATCACATGACCATTGTAACTCTACATCACATACAACCAGAAGAATTAGAAGTTATACTCCTTTTATGTATGATGTGTCAAAATGCATTCTACTGTCATGTACTACTAATTAGAAAAAAACATTTTAAAAAGTACTTGATACACAAGAAGCATCCAGTAAATGATACCAGAAATGTACACTTACTAGATACAAATTACGTGCCTGGAATTTTACATTTTATTTGATTTAATTATTGCAATCAACCTAAGGGTGGTTTTTCTTTTGTTTTGTTTTATGCTATTTCATAGATGAGAGCATAGGAAGTTACAGAACTTGCCAAACGGCATCATAATTCAAACATCAGTAGATGTGGAATTTGAAGTCTGAGGTGACAGGCCTTTGGTTTTGATGCTATACCACAACACCCCAGATAGAAAAGCTGCTCTAAAATTTAAAATCAATTATAGCAATTTCTCGGGGAAATAATAGACACTTGAGGGTTTTGAATTCTTGGTCCAGTTAGCACTAAATTCTGCCCTTGACTGTACTCAGAACACACACCGTGACAACCTATGAAGGCTGCCAAGTCATGGAGTTCGTATAGAGGCATGGTATTTAAGTAAGGGCAGCTGGAGGTGGAATTCCTGAGGGCTTTCCCACCCACCCCCCATCTATATGCCTTGACTCCTTTGATGGAAATAAGTTTTAAACTCCATGATAGTTTTCCACTTTGAAAATAAAATCTTCTAAAATTATTTGACCTCAATTTTCATCATGATTTATTTTTATTTAGAAAATTATACCATCTCTTTATCTAAAAGTTCATCTGAACATTGTAGGACATAGCTTTTTCAGTCTTTCTCATCATCACTGAACTTTAATTAGGTTCTAGGCTAATTGGAAGAGTAAAATGGAGAGGGGCTAACCAAGTAAGAATTGCAAAATAAAATATCTACATGAATAATAGAAGATATATACAACCCTCCCAACAAAGAGAATATATGAAAAAAGTCAAATTAACAATGGAAGTTATTGATGCTTCAAGGGTCAAAAGAAGTGTCCAAGGTGGCACCCATCTGTAATCCCAGCTGCTTGAGCGACTGAGGCAGGAAAATCTCAAGTTCAAGACCAGCCTCAGCAACATAGTGAGACCCTGTCTCCAAATTTTTAAATAAGATTAATGTGCTGGCAATATGTACTATAATTTGAAATCAAAGTATTTTGAAGGCTATTTCAATAGCTCCTATTCAATATAAATTTGTGTAGAAATGTAAAGAAGCTAGGGAAGTAAAAATCACAAGAATTTGTTTACTGGCTCTCTAGGAGTGCAAAAATCAATACAAAAAGTCAAAACTTGGACATTTCTTAGCATAATTAATTATACATTCCATCTTATCAAATATGGTAATCCCAGCTACTTAGGATTACCTAATTAATCATCAAAGCCTTGTAGTATTTTAAAGTTTTCTAAAATTTACTGAACAAAACAAATGAATGTCTTGATTTACATGACAGTTACATTTTGAGCATACAATCGTATTCTTCCAAGCTCAATTCATTTTAATAAAAATCTAGTTAAATTTTTCTAGATTACAATTAAATGTTAGATATCTACTGAAATAGTAAGTCAAGATTTTGATTGAGAGAAAAGTTAACATTTTCTAAGTACCAATTCATATCAGCAATATTAACACAGCATGTTTATTTTATTTGTGAAAAAAAAACTGCAATATAAACAAGGCAAGAGCTTCTACTTTTCTCCCAAAACATTGACTTTTTGAAGTCCAGTAATAGAAGAGCCATTGCTAATTACTTTCCTAAAATGAAACTCAAAATGCCCTCTCTAAATATTATACAGTAAGTTCAATGGCCACTAAAAATTTTAATATATTATCATACCCTACTATTTCCAAACTATCTTTCAGTGGGAAGGATAACCATGCATTTTGCCTTTCAACTTGCAAACCAAAAACAAATAAGTAAATAAAAGAGAACCCTACATCCCACTCTGTCTTTAGGCTATACCTCAGCCTGCTGAATTACTGAAAAAGTCTCCAGATTGAAGTGCAGCACATAAGTGCAGTAAGCATAAACACTTTGATTTATTACTTACTTTGAGTTTCACAATCATTCTAATGAGGTTGGCATTCTTTCCCACATCTTAAAGTTGAGAAAAATTAGATTTCAAAACAAAGTTAAATTACTTCCTCAAGGTCATGCACACCCAGAAAGATCCATATCTTCTCAAAGTCAAAACCAAGAGATCTCCAAACTCCCCCAAATTGTTCACTGTGTCACAAACAACAGACACAGGTAGTTGAAAAAAGATTTGGAGTACTCCTTCAGAGTCTTTGCTCATTATGAAAGTTAACAAGAAAAAACAAATGTTTGATTTCCTGGTCTACACAATAGATATGAAAATGAACAGAATCCAACCTATGTCCTGAACTCTGAGGAATATAACACAACAGTGACTTATTCAAAACCTGGCACCAAGGAATCCACTTCCTCATCACCCTACTGGCCCCAGGAGAGGACTTTTAGATTCTTTCTCAAATTAGCATAATATAACTGGAAAACTTCCCTCAGACCCTCACACAGAATCCCCTTCTCAGTCATTCTGGTTTTTTGATATGTTTTTTTATGAGACAGTGTATTTCACTGAGAGTGTCTGTAATTCAGGGGTTTATAACTGTAGTTGGAATTTTTCATATTTAAGGTCTTTTCTCACAAGCAAATCCTATTTCCAGGGATAACATTATTTTTTCATACCTAACTAGGAGGAACATTCTGAAACCTAGATGTTTATGTGGGGCACTTTCACAAAGGGCATTATATGAACCAGAGTTTTATTCTACAATTACCAAGCTAAGTCACCTTGAACAAGTTCATTTCACCTCTCTGGAAGTGTTTTCCAGTAAGAAGTGCCAGGTTACTGAGGTTTTAAAACTCAAAAAATGTGTGGTCCAGTGGTTTTTAGCATGTTCAGAGCATAGACTTTAAAAGTGTGAATGATATGACATGCGGATTATATCTCAATAAAGTTGTCTTTAAAACAAAACACATTTTCAGAAAAAAGTTGCATTGAAATAAAAAAAGAGAACAATGAAATATACATCAGATCCTAGACTTTGACTGCAAGTTTCACTTGTATGCAATTTAAGAAAACCCATTATCAAGTGCCAGATGATCTCTTTCACTTGCACAGGAGGTTGATGAGTACTACAGACCATGCTTAAGAAGTGTCAAGGAAAGGATATATTCAAAATCTAAGGAAAATGAGAATGGGAAACAAGACAGTGCCACACTAAAGCGTTGCCTTCTTGATGTATTTATGGCCCTGAAACTTGTGAAAATTTCTTCCCTAACTGGGTGAAAAAATTTGTTCTGACATCTGAGTCACAGCTAGGGAGACAGAGTGGGAGAGCAATGCCTAAGTTAATTTAATATTTGGAATCAAAGCATTGTTTTGGTTCTAAAATAATGAAACTGCAGAGAGAGGTATATTCAGTGTTACATAAGAAGTCAGATTTTCAAAACTTCGGGGCTTAATTAACCTTTTAGGCGATAAGAGGAACCTCTGAGCGAACATTTTCCAAAGTATACCCCACCAAAGACTCGCTTGGGCTAATTTTAAAAAGTGTTGTATAAAATTTTTTTTAAAAAGCATTTTATGATTTGAAAAATAATTGGACTGTGTTGAATACAATCAAGAATTACCTCACAATAAGAGCTCTATGCCATTTAATATGTTAATGGGATTTATGGATGAAGACTTGCTTGGCTCTGAGCCCATCTGCATGCTCCAGCATTTCCAGAGATGAATGTTTCCAGGAACTCAACTGGACTTACTACAAGCATCTCCGTGAACATTGCTGATAAATAATATGAACTTTCCTGGTCTTCTTGGAGGTGTGTGTGTCACTCATGGACCAGCAAGAGTATCCAGTATCCATGCACTAGAGTAAGTAGGGATGGACAGCTAATAAAATCTTGCAAATGAGGGAAGATAACTTGGACCCAGGTGATGCTACTCCTTTATATGCGGCCATTTGTGTAGTGTTAAATCAGCCACTGATATTTTAATAAATAATACATTTTAAAATAACTTGTATTACCTAATATTACATAACAAATACATAACAAATCAAAAACAATTTTTTTTCATAAGAGTAAATATACTCTAAAAGTTTCAATTATATAAGAAAACTTTGCTATGTTACATCTAGACTTCCAAGATAAGGCAAGAATGAGTTAATAGAAGTTGAAACAATTTCTTTTGCAAGTGTGATAAAATTCTCTACCTATTTCTTTATTACTAATTGAAATCATAAGGCAAATTTTAAAACTGGTAGACTGCTTCCTAAATGTAATATACTTAATTATTCTAAAGCATTTAATGGGACAAATAGTATGTACTTGGTTCCCTTGGCACAGTAGGAAGGCTGATGCTTGTGTATCTGAAGACAATATTCGTCCTCACAGTCAGCTGAGACTTCAGCTCTAGCCTGCACTGCCATATAAATTATTGCCAAGGATGGCTACCATTAGAAGTTTCACGACTACTTAATCAGGAAAGTGTGTGTCTAGGAAATCTATGTCCTATAGTTCATGGAAAACTGCAAAGGCAGATACATGCTTTTCATTCTAGTGCTTTCCAAGAAGTTATTCTGACCTGAATATGTTCAGATGGTTAATAAATTCTGATTTTTTTTATCCTAAAAGTATTATTATTATTATTAGTGTGTGTGTGTGTGTGTGTGTTGTGATGGTGGTGCTGAGGATGGAACCCTAGTGCTAGGAAAACACCCTACTACTGAGCTTCACTCCCAGCTCCTTTCTGAAATTATTATTGTAAGCCCTAACAAAATAAATAGGAATACCTATTACACTATTATTACAAAGTTAAATAATCCAGTGAGCCTAATAACTGCCATTTATATTCTAAAATTATATAAACATTACAGAGAGCCAACCAGTAATCATTTAATCAATTACAAAGAGAAAAAATGTGTGACAAAGACATGCTCTTATTGCACCCATAGTGAAACCCCTCAGTCTGAGATGCTGTTACTTCATGATCCTTGTGCTTTAAATGCCCATGGTTAGTGTTTAGACACTTATCAAAGGTGGAGAAATGGGGAGAAAAGGGTTTGGTATAGTTTGTTTTAGCATTTTGTGTGTGTGCTTTTAGATAGTTAACAGCATAAAAATACAGCGTGACCAAGTCAATTTACACTAATCTTTTTATTAAACATCTAAAATGTTGGGAAATCTTGTTAGGCATGCTTTTCATTTCACCAATATATTTACTTTAAATTATCTAGGTAATATATATTTTCATTGTAAACATTTTAAAAGTTCTGTAGAAATCTGAAGATTCTATAGACACATCCCCAAACTCAGCCCTCCCCACAGGTAACCTGGTATGTGCCTCTCTTCCTGGAGTTCTGTTTTCCATTATAGAGATCACCAGTCAAATGCAGCTATTTGCTCTTGAAATGCAGCAAGTACAACTGAGATACTGAATTTTAATTTTTATTCCATTTATTTATTTAAATAGCCTTATGTGACTAGTGGCTAATATAATGGACAATAAATTGTAGACCTTCATTCATGAGATTTCATGTAATTTTATGTGCCCATAGAAAGGTTTATTTCTGTTTCCTGAAATGTTTTTTAAAAGTATCATATTTAATAATCATCTAGTAACTTGCTTATTTTCTTCAACAAAATCTCCTCTGTCATTTTTAGCTAATATGTTTTAGTCTGTAATATGGCTGTTTCATAATTCATTAGCCAGTTGCCTATGGAAGAGAATTCAAATTTCTATTTTTTCCTACTATTATGTACAAAGAACAACTTTGCAAATCATGGGTCATACCTTTCATTGGTAACATATTTGTCTTAAATAATGGATAGTTAGAAATAGGATTCTAAGTGGTAACATATCTACATTATTAAAATCTTCATTAAAACTGCCAAATTGTTCTCCAAAGTGGATGATTCAATTTATACTCCCACCAACAGTGCTTGAATTCCCATATTTTCCCCCTCAAACAGCCTCATGTCACCATCAATTTCCCTGCACTAGTTGTCAAATCCCTTCCTCCCTCAAGAATATCTTCTATTTTTTTATGTTTCTAGTGTAGAAGAAATTAGGAAGAGCATCAGTGGCTACCATTAAAATTCACAGAAGGGGGAAGGTATTTTTCGCTCTGCTTCCCAGTCAGTGTTCAATTTTAGCTCTTTAGCAGTTTTCATTGACAAAGCTTTTCCCAGAAGTGTCTCTAATATGACAATATCTACATGTTGTAGAAGGCTTTTGAGAAGAAAAAGGCATTAACTTTCTTTTTTCAGTAATGTTCTGGCGCTGCTCAGTAAACTATCTTTTAAATTGCTTTTCCTATAATAAAGATGGATTGTGCTGGGCATTTATCCTTCCTGCCTGCTCCCTCACTTACAAGTCAGCATGGAAGCTGAAATGGCTGGCCAGGAATCTTACTCTTTTGTGGAATTTTTCCCCTGAGCAAAATCAACAGTCTACAGAGAAAGAATCAACTCACAGACTTATTGGATCCTGGTCTGATAGTAACGTCACTGCAGCATCCTTAAGTAAACAATTTCTGTGTGATTAAATGAACGCTTGGCTAGAATTCTAGTCCTGACTGTGCCATACTTGTCCTTTAGCTGAGTCAAGCCAACCATACTCTAGTTCTATGTTTTCTTATCTGAAATGATGGTGACAGAATAGATGACCACAGAGGTAGCCAAATCAAAGTTGCAATGGACAAGGGAATGTAGTATCTATACAACTACTGGTTGATCTTTTGGTTTATGTTAACAAGTAGGACAAAAGTGAAACAACCAAAAAGTATGATTAATTTCACTCATTTGTCATTGACGAGGGAAATTTCTTGGCTGGTTTCAAGAAACCAATGTGGCATCAGTGAATATAGAGGCGGGAAGTTGGGAAGAGATTCACTGTATTGTATCATTGTATAGTGTTTCCATCAAACAGATGCAATAAGAAAATGCATCAAGAACATAAATAATGTCATGAAATTATCAGGAAGGGAAAAGTTTAGAGTAATTTGTATTGCCTTTGTTTTTAATATTAATATTAGTTGAAAGTTCATATAGTTTTAAATAATTGATGAGTTTACCAGTCTTCTTACCAAATGCCCAGATGATTAAACAAAGTTTATTGTTAAGTTAGATAGATCAGCTCCCAAACACTGCTGTTTAGTAGTTATATGATTTTTTTCTAAGTGAAGAGCCTCTTTTGTGATTTTCTTAAAACTACTGTTTTTTGTATTAACTTTTAGAAGTTCTTTTTTTTAACCGGCAGAAAAGGAGCAGCAGCCTGCTGAGAGGCAGAGCCGCCCCCTCCCCCTGCGCAGCAAGGTAGACAGAACTGGGACCATCCACAGAGCAGGCCCAGCGGCCTGCTGAGGGGCAGAGCCGCCCCCCACCCCCCGCACCTGCCAGGTACGCGGAACGGTGACCACCGGCAGAAAAGGCCCAGTGGCCCACGGCTGAACAGAGCTTCCAATCACTCCTGCAAGGTAGGCGGGCCTGCGACCCACCAGCAGAGGAGGAGCAGCGGCCTGCTGAGAGGCAGAGCCGCCCCCTCCCCCTGCGCTGGCAGAGTAGAGGGAACTGTGACCACCCACAGAGCAGGCCCAGCGGCCTGCTGAGGGGCAGAGCCGCACCCCACCCCCCGCGCCTGCCAGGTAGG